>NW_026901441.1:3787500-4088764 GCF_033783945.1 Neopsephotus bourkii | reverse complement strand
GTGCCACTCTGCTAACAGGTCAGACATTGCATGCATACAATAAAAGTTCAAAATACCTTACAGTATAGCTTTATCAAGTCATTTTTGCAAGAAGAACAGAGGTTCTTAATACCAAATCATAATTTTAAATTCTTTTCTGTTCACTTCACTTATGTGAACTATGATGGTATGAGAACTAAGTACCAGTAAACTCACAGAAAATTGAAAAGACATACCTTACAAAGCCAGAAAGAGTGAAGGAGAGCAAGAGAACATGAATGCTAATGCCACTGCTTTTGTAATGAATTTGGTTCATAACAGCAGATGTGTCAGTGTTTGCTGATACACTGATAAGTATGACGTACCCACAAGTCAATGAACAGAGTAAAATACATCTATCTGCTGTTCATGCATATAGAGTCATGCAGGTGCAATCTTTTTTTTTTTTTTAATACATATGAAAAATTAAACATTATCAGAGAAAGTTGTTCCTTTTTTTCAAAAAATTCCTCTGTGAAATTATGTATCATGTAATATGAATATTTGTAGATGCACAAGTGTGGAATAAAAATTGCCAAACACAGACACTAGCTCTAAGCAACATCAGCTAGCAAATCATCCACCTAAGATGCAGTGATAAGGACATCATTTCAAGCTACATTGAATACTGCATGGTATAATACAAGCCATTTTGAAAGATTATTAGATGCATAATTTCCTATACAGACAACATAAGAAGCCAAATCAAACTAAATTTGTCATTCTAGTGACACATTTTTGCTATCCTTAATGTCAATTTGCTGCAATTTTTAACTCCCACTGTGTTGTTATTTTTGGTGAGGAAGACTGCCATAGCATCCTAAGGTATATTTTGCACAAATCAATATACCAGAATGACAGCTATGAAACTCATTTACAAAAAAAGACCACATGAAATTTGAGGAACAGACTGTAGTGGGCAGACCCATAAATTCATGTTTATAAGACCATCTCTCAGTTTTCTCACTTGCATTATGTATATTTTATTTTATAACAAAGGCATGAATTTTATGATTTAAGATGACTGATAGATTCATAATCCTGTATTAGTAATGTCAATACCTAAAAGGCCAAAAGTTTTATTTGTAGATCTATGAAATATAACAACAAAGTCCATCTGACTTACAACCTCTGCATCTTCAGTGCCTTTTTCTGGTAGACTTTACTGTAAAATCTGGGATTAAATGATGTAAAAAGGCTTTAATTCAAATAAATTAACATTGATTGAAACCAAATCAGTATAACTTCTTATGGGCCTCCCTCCCTTCCCTCCCTCTGACCCTTGCTCATAGAATTATCTTTAAATTATGTTCCTCTTGTTTATGGTGATAAATATGTGTACTTTACACTAAGTATAGTTTGCTAATTACAGTATTCATTATTTTTACTAGAGCTTTCTGTAGCCACAGGTTATAACTACCACATAAGTAAGCTGGCACATGTGGACTGAATGTAATTTATCTCTGCATTCCATTTTCTTCAAAAGATGATGTTCAATGATTATTTTCTGAAGTCTTGTTTTTTAGAGGTACAACCATAAAATTATGTTACTTCTGAGTTTTACTAGGACTAGTTATTGGGTATCTGACTTGCCTCAGTGACACAATGAAATCCATTGCTCAAAGCTGTGTCTCTCCCTGTAAGTGAAAATCAGGCAGCCTGTAGCTATCAGAGCACCAGCCAGCAAGCTAAGAAAGCAAGTCAGTAGGAAACAGGAAAGCAATTTCTCTTCAGATTTAAAGATGCACATGTAGAATTGGGATGTGCATACCAAAGTGTGTAAATCCCGAAGTCATCCCTTCTTTTAAAATGAAATATATGTGTATGCATGATACAGTTCTGTAATGACACACACATGAGACAAGGTGGAGATACAGCATCATGTCTCTTCTCTACTCAAGGTGTCTGACCGTTGCAGCAGCAACAGGGTGCAATCTGAGTTCCCTGTACCCAGCTTCATTCTGGGAATGAGCAGCAATAAATGCAGTATTTGGGAAAGGAAAATGGAAAGTACAGGGTTGTGGCTGGCAGTTGAGTGTTTTGACTATACCTGTTCTAGCTCAGACCTGTTTCAAGCAGAGTACAGAAACATTCCTAGGAACAAGGGCTAATGGCAAGTTTATATGCCCAGTGGGGATATATCAGTGTTAGCCCGCTGAGGAGCACAAACTCTCTTGCATGCTTTTTCTTGCAGCTGTGAAGCCTGAAACCCTCACTGTCTGGTAGTCTGGTTACTACAGAAAAGGTTTATACAACTTGCCCAAGTCAGATGTTGGTCCAGTAAGGAAGGCTTGGCATTGTTCTCAGTGGTGGGAGATGTAAAATGAGTAGGGAATCAAAATTTTGCACCCTTCTTCCTGTATGATCGTTCCCATAAACAGTGCTGTTATAGGAAAGCAAATGCACTATTGCTCCATTTTTTTTTTTATTAAGCAGCAATGGAAGATGCCAGTTTTTTTTTTGATGTACATTTTCAGGCCTCATCTATCAAAACTATATCCTTTCTGTGCATGTCCCCAGCTTGACTGTAAAATTAATAAATGGCTATGGACATTAAAGCAACTGAAATGCTAAGCAGTGACTTGGCTCAGAAACCTATGGCTTAGTCTTTCTGATAGGAACAAGAATATTTGGTGAAACATTTATCTGCATAATAGGAAAATAAGAAGCCTATTTGTACAAGAATATTTTTACCACTATAAAACCTTCACAGCTGAAACATGTTTTTAATTAATTTCTTTCTTGCTATTAATTTCTGCATGGATTTGCAAATACACAAACACAAAAACCATGAATGGAATAAATTTTCACCACCAAGAGTTATGGTTTTATACAGTGAATACTGAGAAATACAGTGCAGTGATTCACTCAATAAATCACTAGACATATCTTATTCCAAAACTGGCAGCGGTTGTTGTTTCTTTATTCTTTTTGCCTTTGTTTATAGTCTCTGCCTCTATGTGTGTCACACTCCTGTCAGAGACACTTTGTACCAGAGGGAAACTACTTCTACTTTGTCTGATGTACTGTGCTAGTTTTCTACTGCAGAATGTGTTAAATTGCAAGAATTCATCCCCTTACTGCATTTTCAGTTTCTATAACTGAGCTATGTCTTAATTATACCCAGCAAATGCCCAACTATAGAGTATGGCTTCTTATCACCAGACACACAGAAGCAGGATATCTTTGTACTTACATTGTTCTATTCTAACCTCCCTCATAGGTCTAATTTGAAATGGTTCTCTACAGGGAGCCTAGGGAGATGTTAATATAATTGTTTGTAATTTGAATGTAAAGAAAATTACTAATAGGTTCACGGAGGCTGCTCCAAAAATGACTGTACTTCTTATTATAGGATTCAGCATTTATGAATGCATGCTGGCCTCGTTTGCTCTTCTGAGTTTCCAAAGGATTGTTACATAATGGTAGCTTCATTTAGGACGTACTGGTCCAGATTCTATAGACTATATAAAGTAATGTATAGATCTTACTACTAGGAAAAGACCTTGCATATTATGGTTAACTTTCTGTAGGCTTTAAGAAATAAGCAGGCCTAAATAAAGTATAGGCTGAAGGGGCTGCGTGACAGCAGAACCACCTGCTCCATTCTGTGCCTGGGAGTGAATGCCTTTTGAGGAGTAAACACAGGGGAGGTAAATTCTCTAAATATCCACAGGTGTAGCCCTAAGAAATAATCTGTAGCATGATTTTCCTGTATGTAGAACAGACAGCAGCGCTTTTGCTGAATGATAACTGAAATAAGGACTATATAAGCTAGTTTGTACTGGAAGTAGTAATCTGTGAGGTAGCATCTCCATGTGTCCTCAGGGTAACTAACATCAGTACATACTTGGATGCAGAGGTATGCTGTACCTTCTCTTTCTGAAATCTAAATCCAAACACCAATATCCAGTTCCTGAAAATTTACTGTATGCAGCGCAGTGAAAGCAATGTTATCTTGCTGCTGCACACCCAAATAAAAAACAATACAAGTAATTCTGAAGGAAGAATATATGCAAGCATAGAAAGAAAAATGCAAGGATACATATTTAATTCACGATGGAGCACAGTGAAGAAATCCATGAGCTAGCTATGGTCTGAAATGTTAGGACCCAGCAAGTCACTGAGACAATGCAATCTCACATATTTAAACAGGAGTCTTACTACATTCCATTGTAATGCTCCAGGGGAACGGGTAGGCTATGCCTGGACCAAAAGAGCTCCCTCCAGCCACGTACTTCAGCTACAGTCATCTCTGATCTGGATGTGGAGAGAGTACCCATGAGATGAATCCAAATCTACCTGCTGTGGGTGTCTGTAAAATACTATCTTATGCTACCAAATGAAGCAAACCCAATAGATCATCACACAGCACTTCTTTCTTTTACCTCATTTCATGCCTCTCCTTGTCTCACTTTCTATTTCCCTGTTTTGGGATTATACTTTACAGAGAAGCTTTCTGGTTTCAGTCATGCATGGACATAATGAAAATGTGTTAAGACCACTGGGGGGTCTATACCAATTGAAACAACAGCCATGTAGAGCTCTGAGAGCTAGTAAAAAAAAAAAAGTTGTTTTTATTGTCTAATGCCAGCTGAGCAACTCATTATCTTCTAATGACACGTCTGTGCCCTCCCTTCACCAGACTTCTGGATATAGAACATAAAATCTCAAAACCCAAAAAACAAAACAAACCAACCAACCAAACAAGTAACAACACAATGGAAAGATATTTCTCCAGTGCTTGGATGTCAATGAAGGACAAAGAACTAACAAAGGCAACTATTGTGACCACTACCCTGTTAATGAAGATTATGATGATAATGTTAGAACAACTTTAAAGAAAGCAAACCCTGCCATTTTATTTGTGTACAGTTCCATGTGATAGGCAGGTTTTTACGATTACATACAAGCCAACATTTTTTTTTCCAGACTGCACAGTCCCCTTGCATGGTGTTGCTGGACTATCATCGACTACTTCAGGCCCACAGTCTTTAGCAACTCTATGAGCAGAAATAAAATCCAACCATGCTTCTGATTTGGAATGTATGGAGGATATAAGATTTTCTCATACCCTTGCCTTCCTTTCCTCTGCTTTCCCTTCCTTTCCTTTCCTTTTCTTCCCTTCCTTTCCCTTCACTCATCAATTTACAAGTCTAACCTTAAGCTTTATATGGGATATACACAATGTTGAGAATTAAATAGTATTGAAACTATTAAAATTCTTAACCACACAGAACTGAAATCACAGATCTTTTAATGCACGTATTCTGAACACACCACAAAGAGTAATTGGAGAGATGTATTTGTGACTCCCTCTTGTGTGAATTGTTTTCTCCTATATGGTTTAAACTTACCATGACTGATTGTAATAATTTATTACCACTCTCTAAATTCTGTGAATGGAAGAAGTTTATGTTTCCTGAATCTCATTTACAACTGTCAAGTTGAAAAGCTGTGTGAGATTGTAATAGATGCATCAGAGACTTCCTGTTACATGAATAAAACCCCAGCAAATTAATATCGGTGAAATGAATTCATGAATATTTACATTGTCCTTGAAATTTATTATGAGAAAAATAGTCATTTATGTGAAATTTATCAAAGCAGACAGGTGGGAAAAGATGATAATTTTTTTTTAAGAATATAGGAATATATTTGAATGTAACTTATATTACAAGATAGCACTTTCTTATTCTGAATAGAAAGCCAAACTTTCATTTCAGAATATGCTGATAAACCTGGCAACAGTAAATGTCATGATGAAATGCAAAGTCAATGGAAACTAAATGAAATGTTGGAGCACGCAGTATGCAGTTATACTAGCATACAACAAAATAAATCTGCTTTGAGTGCTGTGAAGTACAACTCACTTAGTAGTGTTTATCAAGCAAACACATTTATAAAGTATATGAGTGGAAGCACTGTATGGAAAAAATAGCTACAAGGTGCACTTGACAAGTTTTTTAAGAGTCTATCTCAGAAAAGTCTGAAGTTGAGTATTTTATGGCAAATAAATAAAACTGAAGCTCAGTGATACTTATCTGCTTCCAACAATTCTGTAAGCTATAAAATCATGCAATACATAAGCCAGTAATTAACATATTAAACACATGAAAAGTGTAGTTCATGCTTAGAAAAGAATTCAGAGGAACTCAATTTCACTTATAGTGGGTAGATTACAAAATATACAAAACCCACGTAGTACAATCAGGAACACATATTAGGCTTGTATTGGCATGCGGAATTGGTTGTCTCCTAGAGCCCTGACAAGCCCAGGACTGAGTCTGTACATCAACAGAACAATTGGATAGGATTTGGTCAGGATTAATAGCTATTGCTGTGGTGAGGGCAACTGTCTTTTATAAATAATGTTATATATGAGGATCTAACTTACAAAGCAAATCAGCACAAACCTTATGCCTTCATAACCTGTGAATTACTATATCTTCATTGACATCTATTTTATAAACTATCCTATTCTTCATATGATGACCTACACAAATTATATAATTTTTCTGCCTGTTGTACTTATATACATAATTGTTTTATATATGTTAATTTTTTCATATATAGGAAAAGATTATGTATATCAGTACAACAGCACAGAAAAAAATATTGACTTCCTTTTAACAGGGATTGGAAGGATCTAACTACATGTTTGTCGCACAAAAGAAGTATAAATATGCTTATCTTTTCTCCTTAAAATTTATTTTCATGGAAAGGATAATACTGGCAGAGAAATAAACTGGTATAAACAGGCTGTAATTGAATAAAGTTGCAAGCCATCAAGATTATTTGAGTTTCCAGAATTATTTTGCACAAGTCATGGAAAAAAAACTTTACTGCTTTTAAATGGAACTTCATAGGTTTGTGAAAAGAATTATAAAATGCATTCATCTGCAATAGCAGGAAACCAAGTTTATACCTAAAAGTCATTTTCTGATACTACTTCATAGGAACTTGCTTTACTTGTTTTTATGGAATGTCTAAGACAGCTGGTTACTGAGTAGCCAAACTGCAGAGAATGAGAAGGTACCTGTAGATTTTTAAAATGACCTTCTCTCAAACTAATTTTTGGTAAGCCAGCCCATTTATTAATAGGTATACACACTAACTTTTCCTTGCTAGGCTTCTAGAAAACACCATTAAAAGGATTCCCAATGCAGTAGTTTATCATTTAGTGATTCATTCAGTAAGCTTTAACAATATCTTGCAGTCAATTATACTAATCAGCAACTGAAAGACCACGTAATTCTACAGTTAACTTTCATGTTTAGGTGTAAATGCTGATGATGGATGCAGAGGGAAGGACAATGCACAATTAGTGCTACTGTTACTGGTGATTGGTTTTCTAGTTTAAAATATATATATATTAAAATACATTTTTAAATTTCAAAAAATTTCATGCATTTTTGTATACCTTTTCCCTGCATTACTGGTTTTCAAGGGACTGTCAGTTAATGATTGGCTCATGTGATCAGAAAATAAAGGCAACGAAACAAGTTCCTAACTTCATGTTTTGTGTAGGGAAAAAATAAAATGGTTTCAAGTAAGATGGTAAAACATCCATTTATTCTGAAAAACAGACTCATATATGAAAGAATCATGGGTAGTCTAGTTTTAAATTAATCAGTGATCTGAATTACTCTGCATAAATTTAAGTGAAGCCATAACTGACTTCCATCTCTGGGACACCTGCAGAGCTCACAGCTACATTTCTTTGCGTTTTCAAGACTTGACATTTAAGCTTTCTCTGAATTTTTCTTCTCATTATTTCTTCTGCCTAAGTTGTTTCTTGAACTCCCAGTTATTTCACAGACTGAAGTGGCTGACAGGAGAGTTCAACTGATTATTTTTAACTAAGCTTTGTTCAAATTCGACCTTAGTTTTTATCACCAGTTATTGAAAAGCCACATCTTGTCATGCTAATACTGCTGTCTGACCATAAAACAATAACGTAAATATATTTAGGCTAAGTATGTGTTTATTTTTTTTTTTAAATACAATTAGCATGAATGCATTTGGACAGATAAGGTGCATTTGTAACAAGATTTAAAATGGCTGAGTTATAAAGTTCTTGAAAATGAAGATTAATAATGAAACCATGGAATGACATTTGAACACGGCAATAATGCATAATGTCTTCTTGATATATAAGGAAAACTCATGTTCTCTTTTAAAGTTCCAAATGATTTTCCATATTTCCAATATCCCTGGACTACAGCTTCATACCCCATGAAGTGCCATCCACTAAAGGCTTTATCCTATCACTACTTGTCATCATTTAGAAGGTGCCTCAGGAAAGGACACATTGAAATGTCTTCAGTTCCTCTCACTGGTGCAAACAGAAGCCCAGTTTTTTAAAAAAACTATAATTCAAACAATATATATCTGCACTATTACAGCACAAAAGTACTTTACTTCAGCAGGTGGCAAATCCAAATGAGTCATATTTACTTACACAAAGGTTTTACTTCAAAGATAAGATGACAAGGAGAGTTCTTTTATTCTTTCAGCTCCTATGCAAGGAGATTAAAAAACTTTCTCTTTTTCCTTAAAAAAGAGAAAAAAAAAAAAAAAGAAATGAAACCAAAGTATATTTAAACATAATAGCAGAAAACTACTAACAAAACCATGCTCCCTGAAGAGGTATCAGTACAGGTAAATGAATTCTGTATCAGACATAGAAAACAACTGTTTGTTAACTCTATCTGGGAAACTGCATGAAAACACGGAGTTTTGCACTTATTGTAAGAAGCAGATCTATGACAGAAACAGTGTCAGAAACAGCTCAGAAAGCTTCAGAAGAGACTCTGAGTTCATGTATTTACATTCATAATCTAAATAATTCAAAGGAGACAATCTTTAAAATAAAAAAGAAAAAAAGTCATGCAGACAAATAAATCTGTCTGGTGGGCAAGCGTGTGTGGTGAATAATAGCCAGTATGCTGAATTGTGGAGTAACTTAGGTTAGAAGGTGAGGGGTCATCTGCTTCAGTCTCCTGCTTGAAGAAGATTTACCTTCAAAGGCAGATGAAGTTGCTCAGGAGTGTGTCTAGTTATATTTTGAAAATATCCAAGGATGGAGATTCCACAGCCTCTCTGGAAGCTCTGCTACAACTTTTGACAATCAACCCTGACTTTTTTTTGTACATGTCAGACTAAAGTCTACTCGACCTTCTCCATAACCTCCCATTAAGATAGAATTAAAGCCTCCCCTACTTGACTCCTCTTCCCTGGGCTACACAAAGGTTTTGTGTGTCTCCTCCCAGGTTATGTATTCCAGCTTTCTATTTGCTTTAGTTATCCTTTGCTGGATTTGCTTTACCTTATCCACGTATTTCTTGTACTGGGGCCCAGAACAATACATTTCATTTCAGATGTGTCCTCCCTAGTACAAGAACGGCTTCCCCTGGCCAAATGGTAATGATATTACTAACGCAACTGTACTGGTCTGGCTGGGATGGAGGTAATCTTCTTCACAGCATCTGGTATGGTGAAAGTTCAAATTTCTGAACAAAACAGTGTTGATAACACACTAATGTTTTAGTTATTGCTCAGCAGTGCTTATACAATGCCAGGACCTTTTCTTTTTCCCGCTCTGCCTGTGCAGAGCAGGCTGAAGATGCATAGGAAGCTAGGGGACGACATAGCTAGGAGAGATGACCTCAACTGACCAAATGGTATTTCATAGCATATGACATTGTTCTCAGCAATAAAAACTCAGGAAAAGAAGGAGGAGGGGGGAAAATGTGTTCATGGTGTTTATCTTCCCAATTAACCATTATGTGGGCTGAAGCCTTGCTTTCCTTGAAATGCCTAAACATCTACCTGTCAATGGCCTGTAATCAACAAATGTTTTGCTTTGCTCACACAAATCAAGTTTTACTCTATTTTGCCCTTTTGATTCTCTCTCCCTTCCCCCTGCAGGGAGGCAGTAGTGAGCTAGCAGATGTCTCTCGACTTATTGCCTGCTGGCATCAAGCCATCACAACAGTCTTCTGTGTGACAGCTTTTATCACCACAAGAGGTACCTGAACCTGGTTCAAGACCAGGTTGGATGAAGTCTTGGGTGATATGATTTAATGTGAGGTGCCCCTGCCCATGGCGGGGGGTTTGGAACTTAGTGATCTTAAGGTCCTTTCCAACCCTAACTATTCTATGATTCTATGATTCTAAGAGTGCAGTCCTGGCTCACGTTAATTTGTTCAGCAAGACACCCACACAGGACATTTCCATCAGTGCTCTTCCCCAGCACATCAGTCCCAGCATTAACACATGTGTGGGGAACTTCAACTTTGTTGAACTTCACGAAGCTCCACTGGCTCATTTCTCCACCTTGGATAGCTCACCCTAACTGGCAACCATTCCCTCCAGCATATCAGGTGTCCCCCAGTTTGCTGTCATCCATGAACCTCCTGAGGGAGTCAGACTATTGATACGCAATTTAAGGAACAGGTTACTCAGAGAGGCTATGGCACCTCTGTCAGTGGAGATTTTCAGATCTTGCCTGGAGAAGTCTGCTACCAACCTCATCTAACTTTCAAGTCAGATGTGCATTGATGAGGAGGCTGACATAAATGAGCTCTTGAGGTCCTTCCATCCTAAATTACTGGTGCAAACAGAAAATACAGGAGAAAGTCTACACTTCTTCAATTAATCAAATAATATCATAGAACTATTCAGAAGGAATAATTAACTATATCCAAAAAGAATAATCAGCTCTTCTAATTCTGACAATGTTTTGGTTACACCTCAGATGGGCTGTATTTATATTGAAAATAAGCAGTATTGACAAACCCCTGCCTTTCTGCAAGAAAAAAATGTGCTTTCTAATAGGAAGGCAGAAGTAAGACTCTATAATCACTTAAGAAACACCAGATATTTCAAATGCTACTGGAATACCATTATACAGTAATGATGACCACCACAAAGTAAACCAAATTATGTTATTTACACTTTGCTGTCAGAGGGCTTTCATTCCTGCAGTTTCTTCCTAAGTTGATCCAGGAGATTAATATATGATGGATATAACTGTCACTGGTATACAAGATTTTTAAGCCTCTGTGTGTGTTATTGTGAAACAGCCTTTTCAATTCAAACTTTCCTTTACAGGATAGTTTAAAGTCATACATAAAGGCATGAGAACAAATTCTTATTCCTCTCCCGGTACTCAAGATATGTTAGAATTACTGTTGTATTCATGAAAGAATACTCATAGCTCAAAGGATATCCTTTAGTATACTCAACCCCGTAACTCCTTAAATTGGCTAAATTACACAATCTCTTATCTTTGCAGTCCTGCTCCAATGCACTAGATACCCAGAGCAGTCCAAGTTAAAATACAATTTTGTATCTATGTACACACACACTGTCATGGTTTGAACACATCCAGACAGCTTTCACTCACTCCCCCCCGACTTCTTGCCCTCCCCCTACTCTCAGAGGGACAGAGAGGAGAATCAGAAAGAATGCAACTCCCACGGGTTGAGATAAGAACAGTTTAGTAACTAAGGTATAACACAAATCACTACTGCTACCACCAATAATAGTAATGATAAAGGAAATAACAAGGGAAGAGAATACAACACCCCATCACCAGGCACCCGATAACTTGCCCCCCAGCCCGACCAAGCACCGACCAATACCTTCTCCAACCCTGCAGTCCCTTCTTCGCCCTTCCCGGTAACTACCAGTTACCTCTTGGGCATGACGTGCTGTGGTATGGAATACCTCTTTGGTCAGTTTGGGTCAGGTGTCCTGTCTCTGCTTCCTCCCAGCTTCCCTCCTCCCTGGCAGAGCATGAGGCTCACAAAGTCCTTGGCCAAACCAAAACATCATTGTTTTTCAGCTCTGTTCCCAGCTGAAAGTCAAAACTCAGCACTGCACCAGCTACCAAGAAGGAGAAAAATGACTGCTGCTGCTAAACTTAGGACACACACAAACACGCATGAAGCCTCAAGAGAGAGCTCAGAGAGACACAGGGAGATAAAATTATTTGCTTGCAGACATCTAAATTTTCTGAGAGGAAGCTGTTAGGGAAGTTACTGAATGTGATTGATTTTATCCAAAACAGACATCTAAAAATGATGAAATGAACTGTTCGCTAAAAGTACCTCTTTTGCCCTGCTTACTGTGCAACTATGTCATTTATCCATGGCTATTTCAGAGAAAGATAGCTCAAGCTGAATGAAGCTAATGCTGTCTCCGGCTAAGGACTTCATACTGTGAAATGACAAGATTGGTCTAGGACTCTACATGCTTCCAGTTTCTGAAACCTTAAATACAAGGTCTGGTATTATTTGGGATATTGCTGGGGTGAAATCTTCAGTGTGGTATTCACCTCATCTTACTGAAAGGGTCTGCAGTATTATCATAGCATGTAATGGAATTACAGTTGTAGCTAAAATACCCATTGTTTCTTAGGCAAATCTGGAATTAAAACAAGTTCATTTCCAGCACAACGTAAGGCTAAAAAGATGCTATGAACTTGTTACTACAGTTCTCACTGTGGCTTAAACACAGACTTCCCAAGAATCTGATGTAAAAAAACCCCACAAAACTTTTAAAGTCTTAATGTAAAGTAAAATAAACCAAAACTCCTGAATTCCTATTTTATAAAGTGTAAAATGACTAAGTGAAGTAGTACACAATTCATGGATACATTTAAGCTAACAAACTGAAGTTAACATGACATAGCATATTATTTGATCACTTTTTTTCTTCAACATAGTATTTGAAAGATCTAAGTGTCTTCCTCCATCTCAAAACAACTAATTCTTTTGCAGTCAAGCTGAATGAAATTTGCAATAAGCAGCTCAGTTACTGTGACTTACCTCTGAATTGCCCTAGCATAGTAATTATCAATAAAATTAAGAGCAAGAGCCCATTGATAGATTTATGCATGTAACTTTTACTTGTGTTGGCAACATTTAAGACAGTTATATGCACTACTATCATAAGAGACTATATATATGTTGACAGTGTACAACTGTGGATACATTGATCTCTGTTAGCGTATACACCCTAAAACAGACCCTACTGAAAGAAATGCTTGAAGTACAGGATTCAGTGCAAAAAAAGAAACAAGCAACAACAACAAACAAAACCAAACAAAAAAAAAAAACGCAGTAAAACACATTCACAACACAAGAAGGATGTGGACCTACTTGAGTGAGTCCAAAGGAGGGCCACAAAGATGATCTGAGTGATGGAGCACTTCTATGAAGACAGGCTGACAGAGCTGGGGTTGTTCAGCCTGGAGTAGAGAAGGCTCTGGGGAGTCCTTGTAACAGCCTTCCAGTACGTAAAGGGAGCTACAGGAAATCTGGAGAGGGGCTTTCTGCAAGGACTTGTCTGGACAGGACATGGGGGAATGGTTTTAAACTGAAAAAGGAAAGATTTAGACTACACATTAGAAAGAAATTCTTTGCTATGAAGTAGTGAGAAGCAGTGGAACAGGTTGCCCAGATAAGTTGTGGATGCCCCATCCCTGGAAGTGTTCAAGACTAGGTTGGATGGGGCTTTGAGCAACCTGGTCTACTGAAAGGTGTTTCTGCCCATGGCAGGGGGGGTTGGAACTAAATGATCTTTAAGGTCCCTTCAAACCTAAACTGTTCTATGGTGCTATGATTCAAAACACCAAAAATCCCCTCTGTGCTGTACATTTCTTGCACACGTCCAAATAGGGGAGGGAGTGGGTGTGTAACCAATTTTCAATTTCCCTATAAGAGCTGAAAACGCCCTTCTCCTGGTAAGAAGGGGCAAAGGTCATAACTGAGATGCTGGATGAGAGACACAGTGCATAGAGAATTGGGAGCGCACGCTGGACTGGCTACATGCTGAACTGTGTATTTCACACAGAATTCCTGGCAAGCGCACAATGGCATTCTGCTAACCAACAGCCCTGGGACAGAGGTCGCAGTATAAATACTGATAACAGATATAACATGTCTGTTAAACTACTGTAAAAACTAATCTTGTACATGGAACAAATACTTCTCTTACTTGCCCTTTCCAGATTAGTCACATCATTTCCTTTAATTTTTCTTTGTTTATTACTAAAAAACCAACAATTAACTTCAGCATAACTATTGCGCCTACTTTGCATTGCCTTTTTTGCATGAGGTGTTACTTTGGGTCTTTCCTTTATTAGCACTTTGGAAGAGGGATGGGGCACAGGGAAGGGGGATAAGAGTCTTCCTTTCTGGAAGATTACAAAAGAGAAATTTTTCTGCAATTCAACCATTTATTTTTATATGGAAAGTATTTCCTAGCTAATGTAATGGAAAATATTGTTACTTTATGAATTTATTTATAGGATATATTTCTTCATTCATATTTGTATGAAATGTGAGTACTTGCATAATTCATGAGATGCACAGTCAGATCACCAGATCTTCACTAGGAAATGGCCTGATGTAGAATGCACCAAATGATTTATTCATATTATTCACATTTATGCCTGGTCCTCTTCCTCCATCCATTATTTGTAGTTTATCCATTATGTGTTGAATTATTGTGTAATAATTGTACTGTCTTTTAACATGCTCAGTATTAAAAAAATCAATGTACTTAAATAAAATTGATTTTCAAACACAGCCTACAGGGTATTCTGTGAGAAATTACATCTTGCCTTTAGATATTTTTTGTTTTATACTACTCGGCTAGGCAAAAGTTCAGAACTTTATTTCAAATAAATGAATGCTTTAGTTAACAGATTAAATTTTAGTAGCTGACTTATAAAAATACATTTTTCTGTCTTTTATCTTCTCCAAACAAGAAGATCTTCCCTTCAAAGAGAGAACAAAACAAAGCAGGTAGTTGAGAGTTTCATCCTTATTATGAGATGAAATCTTCTGTCTTCACCTTAGGTTTATTCTGGCAGACTTTAAAAAACAATATATTTTGATAAAACCAGGGATTATTATTTTCAGTTCATGCATAATGGTTGAGTAATTACAAAATTTATAAGTGTATGCATGCATAGTGCTATCTGACTAATCAAATACTACAAATACCCTTTTCACAAAATATTCAGTATCACCTTATAAAGACAAGATAACACCTTCCAATTCCCCATATAGAAGCATCCCTGCTGTCCTGGGTTTAGCAGTAGCAGTCATTTTTCCCTTTCTTGGTACCTGGTGCAGTGCTGTGTTTTGACTTTCAGGCTGGGAAACAGAGCTGATAAAAATGATGTTTTGGTTTGGCCAAGGACTTTGTGAGCCTCATGCTCTGCCAGGGAGGAGGGAAGCTGGGAGGAAGCAGAGACAGGACACCTGACCCAAACTGACCAAAGAGGTATTCCATACCACAGCACGTCATGCCCAGGATGGAACTGGGAGTTACCCCGAAGGGCTAGGTGGACTGCAGGGTTGGAGGAGGTATCGGTCGGTGCTTGGTCGGGCTGGGGGGGTGAGTTATCGGTGATGAGGTGTTGTATTCTCTTCCCTTGTTATTTCCTTTATCATTACTATCATTGGTGGTAGCAGTAGTGATTTGTGTTATACCTTAGTTACTAAACTGTTTTTATCTCCACCCATGGGAGTTGCATTCTTTTTGATTCTCCTCTCCATCCCTCCGAGAATAGGGGAGGGCAAGAAGGGGGGAGAGTGAGTGGACAAGCTGTCTGGCTGGGGTTAAACCACGACACCTGCAAAAAGATATTTTTTACAGTGAGACTGGTTGGAGACCATTGCAATTGTTTCTGTATGGTGATGTGAGGTAAATTAATAAAATCATTTTACATTTATACATCAGTGAGACAATGAGCTAGTCCATGCATTCTAAAGTATGCTGTAATTGTAACTACATAATAAGAACAGTAAACAATATACTGGCAACGGATTTGGTATCCAAGTCTATTAAAAATTCACAACAAATAATTTCTTGTATTTCTATATACTGCTCTGTTAATCTAGAACAACTTTCTGTCATGTTTTTTTGCAATTATTACAGTACACAGGATGAAAATATTTGCAAGTATTGCTCAAATATTAAGTGTACACATGATTCTGTAAATTATCTTCATCATTTAATTAATGCTTTAATGAAAATGGAGTCCTAGCTATGTATTTACTAAGTAAATAAAAATGTAATTAAGTGTATTGTATGAAGCACTATAAAATATACCATTGCAAATATTGCAAGGCCTACTGGCCTTCTGCAAGTAATGCCTCTCTTTCATTATTTATATAGATTAAATTACTTTGTGTAATATTTTGAGTACTGAACTCTACCCAGGGATATATTTTAGGACATAACTGGACATAGCGGTATCTGCATATGTTGATATACTCAGACAAAACATCTTTTAAGAACATAAGAAAAGCTGTGCATACCAGTGTCAGTCCACCTCTGTACAAGAGCCAGCTTCTCAGAGGATATTCACAAAGTATTGAGACTGCAGGACTGGTTATGAATAATGAATGGTACTGCAGCTCCAGGAAAAAAATATTTAAAGGGACAACTGGTATTTGATCCATTCTGAACAACTATATTTGGAAAGAAACAACCTCCAAACCTGTTAGTGAAATATTACAGAACAACCATCTGCTTTGTGAAACAATCATCATGAAAGTATCATTTGTAAACACTCCTGTCGTTCTGATCAAAGCTGTTGCCAGTTTTATGCAATTCCAGCATTGCTGTATGTCTGTTCTTCTTTTCTGACATGACAAAAGCTTGGTTTTCATTTCAGAAACAGTAAATTTAGTAATGTCATATAAGACACATTGTTAGATGTAAGATACAAAGTCCATATGACTTAACAAATTTGAAAAGGTAGAGGGTATCACATATGTCAGAACTGATGTGTTGTATTACATTACTTTCACATCAGATAACAGTTACCAGAGCTGATGAAAAATGCCATGTCTCCCTTTGAGGATCTCCTCACCCTTGAGATGAGGAGAATTTAGTTAAGAAAAGCTGATGATAGCAATAGGAAATATTTGAAATGTTTGTTCTTACAATGGAGACAGGTGGAAAATCAGGAAAGAGGCAATCTCAGTAATTAAATACTACAGCAAGGGACATTATGGATACAAACACAAGTGTGAGTAGAAAAACACAGCCCATGGTCTTGAAAATCCTTATTTATACAGTTACTAAAATAATATCTCTATGCTACTTTATAAAATCAAGTTATAAAATCAAATATAAAAGGAAGTTGGAAGCAATATTTGCTCACAGATCTGCCCACTTTTGTGACATCTTGATATGCAGAAGTAGCCCTTACCCTACACACAACCAACCTACGACCAGCATGTCTAGATGTAAACAGTGGTATAGAGTAATAGAGAAGTCTAGGTCAGAAAAGACCTCTGGAGACAATCTGTTCCTGCTTTCTGTTGGTGGCAAGGTGTTATCCAGGGCTCTGACAAGTCTTGGATTATTTCCAGCATGTGACATTCCACCACTTCTCTGAACAATTTATTCACATGTTGAACTGTTCTTATGGTGAAGGCTTCTTGAATCCAGAGTTTGCCCTGGAGCTACTTGCACCTACTGCCTCTTCTGTGACTGGGGCATCCTTGTGAAAAAAGAACCTTGATGGCTGCTGTAACTGCCTTTTAGGTAATGGAAAACTGGACTAGATCCTGTTTGAGATGTCTCTTTTCTAAGCTGAATGAACACAGTTCCTTCAGCCTTTCTTCATATGTCCAGTTCTCAAGCCCTCTGATCATTTTGGGGCCCTCTGTGGAACACTGCAACTTTCTTGTGTCTCTTGTCAGCTGGGAGGCTCATAACTGAACACAGTATTCTAGGTGTTACCTAGAAAGTGCCAGGTAGAGCTAAGTAACCACCTCCCTCGGTCTGGTCACTATATAGTAGATGTCACAGCCCAGGATGTGGTTTACTTTTCTTGTTGCTGAGGTACATGCCACTGGCTTAGTTTCAGCTTGCCATCCATCATGACCCAAGGGTCTTCCTGGGTCATGATGGCAGATATATAACCCTGTGTGCTTGTAGGGGTAAAGACCCAGCTTGTGCTGCTCTGCAGAGTTATTCCAGTTACAGAACTATACGTTTATCTTTGTTGAACATAATGTGATTCTCGCTGGCACAACCTGACACTTGTCCTTGCTGAACTTCACCAAGTCTTGTTAGCCCACTCTTCCAGCCTATCCATGTCTGACTGCAGAGCAGCTGTCCCTTTCTAATTGCCCACTGCTCCACTCAGTTTGGTATCACTGTCAAACTTCATCAGGGTACCCTTGATCCCGTCACTCATAAAATATTAAAGAACATCAGGCCCAACATCAATCCCTGGGGACTTTCATTTGTGACAAGTTGCCAGAGAAGAAACTATTTACCACTACCCCCTGGGTGCAGCCTGTTAGCCAGTTCCCCACCCACAACACAGGACATGTGTCTAGATTGTAATACATCAGTTTCTCTAGAAGGGGGCTGTGAGAATCTGTATCAAAAGCCTTGAAGAAATGCAGGTAAACAATGTCCACCACTTGTCCAACGTTGTCGTGATTTAAAACCTAGTCAGCTGTGCAGTCTCTTGCTCACCCCCCTTTTCTACCCCTTCCCCCAGCTCCTGAAGGGACAGGAAGGAGAATCAAAAGAATGCAACTCCCACCGGTTGAGGTAAGAACAGGCCAGTAACTAAGGTATAACGCAAAACCACGACTGCTACCACCACTAATAATAATGATAAGGAAAATAACAAAGGAAGAGAATACAATACCACCCATCGACACGCAGCCCAACTGAGAAGTGAGTGAGAACTGGGTAGCTGCCTGTTACATCTTGGGAAATATGAAATAGTATCATAGAATCATAGAATAGTTAGGGTTGGAAAGGACCTTAAGATCATCAAGTTCCAACCCCGCTGCCATGGGCAGGGATACCTCACACTATACCATGTCACCCAAGGCTCTGTCCAACCTGGCCCTGAAAACCGCCACGGGTGGAGCATTCACAACCTCCCTGGGCAACCCATTCCAGTGCCTCACCACCCTAACAGGAAAGAATTTCTTCCTTATATCCAATCTAAACTTCCCCTGTTTAAGTTTTAACCCATTACCCCTTGTCCTGTCACTACAGTCCCTAATGAAGAGTCCCTTCCCAGCGTCCCTATAGGCCCCCTTCAGATACTGGGAGGCTGCTATGAGGTCTCCACACAGCCTTCTCTTCTCCAGGTTGAACAGCCCCAACTTTCTCAGCCTGTCTTCATAAGGGATGTGCTCCAGTCCCCTGATTATCCTCGTAGCCTTCCTCTGGACTTGTTCCAATGCTTTCATGTCCTTTTTATGCTGAGGACACCAGAACTGCACACAATACTCCAAGTGCGGTTTCACAAGAGCAGAGGGGCAGGATCACCTCCTTCCACCTGCTGATCACGCTCCTTTTGATGCAGCCCAGGATACGGTTGGCTTTCTGGGCTGTGAGTGCACACTGAAGCCGGCTCATGTTCATTTTCTCATCGACCAACACCCCCAAGTCTTCCTCCGCAGGGCTGCTCTGATTCTCTTCTCCGCCCAGCCTGGAGCTGTGCCTGGGATTGCTCCTACCCAGGTGTAGCGCCTTGCACTTGGTATGGTTAAACTTCATGAGGCTGGCATCAGCCCAGCTCACAAGCATGTCAAGGTCCCTCTGGATGGCGTTCCTTCCCTCCAGCGTATCAACTGAACCACACAGCTTGGTGTCATCGGCAAACTGAGGGCGCACTCAATTCCACTGTCCACATCAGCGACAAAGATGTTGAACAAGACCGGTCTCAACACTGTTCCCTGAGGGACACCACTCGTTACTGGTCTCCAGCTGGATACTGAGCCATTGACCACAACTCTGCATGCTTCCTTCCAGCCAGTTCTTTATCCACCGAGTGGTCCATCCATCAAATTGATATCTCTGCAATTTAGAGACAAGGATGTCGTGTGGGACAGTGTCAAATGCTTTACACATGTCCAGGTAAATGACACCAACAGCTCTATCCCTGTCCATCAGTTCTGTACCCCATCATAGAAGGCTACCTCTTTGGCTAGTTTGGGTCAGGTGTCCTGTCTCTGCTTCCTCCTGGCTGCCCTCCTCCCTGGCAGAGCATGAAACTCAGAAAGTCCTTGGCCAGAGTAAACATTTAAGCAGTAACTAAAAACAGTGTTATCAGCGTTGTTCCCAGGCTGAAAGTCAAAAACACAGCAGTGCACCAGCTACTAAGAAGGATTAAAAATGACTGCTGCTGATGAGCCCATGACAAACATCAACCAAGCCAAGACTTCTCAAAGATTACAGAGAGTGGACTTGCAATGACCTCAGACAGTGTTTAACACCCTTGTGTGGATATTGTCAGGATCCATTGATTTGCTGCGGTCAATCTCCTGTAATAGTTGCCATACCAACTTTTCTTTCACTGGTGGTGAGTCTGTGTTTGCATCAGTCTGGATTTTTATTTCCAAGGCCTGGGGCTTAATGGTGTTGGTAAAGACGGAGTTGAAGAACAGGTTGAGATTCTCTGCCTTTTGATGTTACTGGTGACTTACTCACCTCTCCTGCTTAACATCAGGACAATATATTTCTTCTGTTTCTGCTTGTTGTTTATGTACCTGAAGAATCATTTCTTGCAGTTTTTCACATCTCTGGCCAATTTCAACTTGATCTGAGCTTTTGTTTTTCTAACTGAATCTCTGTACCCTCTGGCAAAGCCCTTGTAATTCTCAACAGGCATTCGTCTGCTTTTCCATCTCTGGTAGGTTTTTTTTTCAGTTTTGAGCAGATTCAGAAGCTTGCAGTTAAGCCATGGTGGTCTCTTGCCCTGCCTGCTTTTCTCACCTTTAACGGGAATGAACTGGTTTTGTGCTTCCAGCAGAACGTTCTTGAAAATTTCCCAGCATTTACTATGTCCTTTATCTCCCATGGAAGTTTCCCCAGAATCCCTCCCAACTGAGCTCTGAGGAAGCTGATGTTTGCTCTTCTAAAATCCAAAACCTTTATCTTAGTGCTAACCTTCAGTGTTGTGGTTTAACCCCACCTGGCAGCTGAATACCACACAGTTGCTCACTCTCTCTGCCCCTCTCAGGGGATGGGGAAGAGAATCAGAGAAAAAGCAAACTGCATGGACTGAGATAAGAACAATTTAATAATATACTACTAATAATAATAATGAAAAAAGACTCCATGGTTTCTATCTTTTTTTGCTGATTCTCCTCCCCATCCCACCATGGCAGGCTGTGAGCAAGCTGCTGCTCAGTACTTTGTCACTGGCTGGGTTTAAACCACAACCCTGATTGAGATAAAAAACTCTAATCAAGCTGTCATCCCTACAGGTGACTACAAAGTCAATGCATTTGACAAATGGCTATTTATGGTAATTTCAGAACTCTATGCACCTGATTTGTTGCCAGAGGTAGTCAGGATATTGTATTTTGTCTCTTGCTTGTTACTGAGGAGTAAAGTTATTGTATTGGTTTCCTGGCTCTAGCATCTTTTCTAGTTGAATGTGTTTCCAATGTTTGCATGCTTCAGTTACACCTCATCTATCCACTGATGGCAGCACACTCTCCTAACCATTCTTTGATTTGGCTCTCTGACATCTGTAGAGCTAACTTATAGTCACTTCAGTCAGCTCTAACACCTCCAGCTTTACGCATACTATTTACACTTTCTTTACTTTTCCCAGACCTCTTTTCTCAATTGTTTTGTACTGTTTGTCCAGACAATTGCTCATCCTTCGATGACAGATGGCTCCTATTTACTTCTGTCATTTTGTCAGGGTTAGCATTAAAATTTTAACATTTAATAATTTTATCAACCCAGCCTAAATTGTTGAGAAAATTTCACTTAAGCTTCCCAGATGCAGCTATGAGACTCAGAAGATGCAACGCATGTATCCCAACACACGAAGGCTATGATTTATTGTGGAAATACAGAGACTGTAGGTTATGAAAGACAATGGAGCAACATGGCACCAACACTTTTTCTTTGATTTTGTTCTGGCTAAAAGACATTTCTTTTTCAAACCAAGTCTTTCTATTAAAATGTTTGTTTTGTTTGGGTTTTTCTCTCCAGAAAAAGAAATACACCAAAATTGAATTCAGTCTGACAGCCAACACAGAATTTTAGCTTTCTGCTACTTTCCCAGTGCTTCCAAAGCTAGTAGTTCATAAAGTATACTCACCTTGGAAAATACATGATAAACATCCAAGGAAGTCCATATTATTTCAATAGAGTAAAAATTTTACCTTGCTTTTCTGAAGTCTTTCTAATAAGATCCCATTTCTCTAACTACATCCAGTTGTTGAACACTTATTCTGTTTTTCCCATGTAAATAAATACTGCAATAGAACCAGTTACCTGCAATACAAAAAAATCCCAATACTTAGGAGCAATGCTGTGTTACTTAGTCTCTTGTGACCAAGCAACCTCTCTCTAGTATTACTAGGGCTGCTGGCATTCTGGAGGCAGGAAGGAGGATTGAGGCATGTATTACATAATAGCGATAATCTTCATTGTTTTCTACGGACTATGCATTTGGAGCAACTTTTTGAGAAAAACAGACTTTTAATAGGTTTGAAGTGTCTCAAAGTATAGAATTGAGAAGCTGGTAAGATCTTTATGACTTTTATAATTAATTTGAAGATCAGTTAAACCACAGGGTATTTTAGGTGTAAAGAAGGAAAAGTCTAAATACTAATTTCAACATGACAGCAAGCACTTCCTTGAGAAACCTAATTAACTCACTCGTAACTTTTCTTTCACTGCTTTCAGGATTGTTCTGGAGGCATCTCACGTGCATTTCACTGCATAATCAAGTTTGGTTGGTAATGACTGGTCTTTTGATGACTTGAAACACACTAATTCTTCTGTAGAGAATGAATAATTAGAAGACATTTAGTATAGCTAATGAATTCTGTGGATTTCATTAAGCAGAATAAATAATTATTTGACTCCTCACAGGCACAGCTAGCAACTGTGATTATCTGATCAATACACTTGCATGAATGGCAGTGACATTACAGACTTTGGCACTTTTTGTTGATATACCTTCAGACGTTCTGAAAACCAGCTGTCTTCATAAAAGGCAACAAGACAGCTAATGTATTCAACTTAATACCTGCCCTGATAGCCTATCTTTTGTATTAGGTATAAATCTTCCTGAAATGTAAGATTATGCTATTTTCTCTAAACTCTAGCAAGGCTTTCTATGAAATGCCAAATCTCATTATTTCTTTGAAGTCTTGGCAGTTAATTTCTCCTTCCAAAGCAAGATAGTATTTTGTATGCTAGAATGTGTACAAAAATATGTTCCTTTTAACTTGTTATAAAGTTCTCTTTGTTATAAATTTGTTAGATAATTAAAATCAGAAAATGGAGCCTAAGAAATATTCCTATGTTTATCGTATCTTTAGAAAACAAACTTTATATGAATGTTCTTTATGAAACCTTATGTAATGCTTTTTGTTTGTATGTATGAAAAATGCTAATTAAAATCACCAATTTCAAAGTCAAACAAGTCACATGTCTAAAAGCGCTATTTCTGTAAGTTCCATGAAAGTGAAAGTTGAGTTCTGATGATTCCAGTGACTGAAAAGTTTTACCATTACCTCTCCTTTTCTAACACAGTGCAGAATTCATGTGGGATTTTGGCCTTCATGTGGCTAAAATTAGGCTGTTATCTTAAATGCCAAAAAATTAGGCTATGATAAAGATGTCATAATACACAAATGCACAAATACTGCTATCAGTTCTTCAGCTCTTGGTAATACAGGATGATACCTATGTCATGCTTCTTTACTTTTCATATGCTGTTTACTTCCAAGCAAAGCCGGTGAGAAGATAAAGCTATTTATTTCATTAATATACCTTTCCAACATGTATTCTTTAAAAAAGTAAGAAGGACAACTCACTTGGAGGTGTATTAGAGAAGAGCAGACTTTGGGTAATTAACAATCAAGAATGGGAATTATGTTAATCATAAATGTTTACAGTGCAGATCATCACACAGCTGATCTAACCTTCCTTCACATCAGTGGTGAAAAAGCAACGACATTTCTGGATTGTGAATTACCACTTTATGTAGACGTTTAAAACATGTGAAATGGTCTTAAATTCCATAGGCAAGATAAGGTTGTAAGCTGTCTTGTGAATATACAGATAGTACTCCTGAATCTTTGTGTATCCCAGGTAAAACAGTTGAACTAGTTGCTGGAAAGTTTCTTCTCATGCTTAATGAAGAGTTAGAAATTGAAGGACTAGCTCAAAAGAGCTGGATAGGTACATTTTAAATAGAATATATGGCAAGAAGGTTTAAAGTTCTGCCTCAGTTCTCATCAGGTCACGTATTTAACCCTTTAGACTAAAGTAGCTAAGAATGTAGATACTGTATTGTAAAAGTTTGGGCCCAGAGTGGAAAGGAAGGAGGAAGAAATATGGAAGTATTTTGAGATTTATTTTTGAGATTTTTGATTGGGCTATGTATGAGCCAAGAAAATTGGTTACAAGATCTAAGCATGCCTTTTTCTATAAAGAAGAATTTCTGAAATACAAGAACTGCTTTTGCTAACAGTGCATGTGGCACCAAACAAAGCCCCCTAAACATTACGTGAATCCATCACTAATATATATGTCTGGTAGCTGAATGACCATGATTATGGTCATGTGTTGCTACAATATTTTTGGTGGCAACTTCATTTGAATCATTCATTTTGACACTTTGGACATTGCTGAGTGCATTGCTAATCTTAGAATTAACAGGGAAGGAAAAGTGGATATTTTTAGTAATTTTTTTGCAGTTCTATCCCTGCTGAGCTGAATTCCAAGACTGCATGAAAGAACTACCATTATTTGAGAAGGTGGCTTCTAGTGTATCAAGAGATGTTAAAACAGATAAAATAAAAAATGTTAATTTAATTAATGTTGCACTGGATTTGATACATTATTAAGACCTTTGAGAAAGGGTGAAGAAGTGAGACAGATGTTATGTTTAAGCTGATCTAGATTCGGGAAGATTTGGACCAAATCTGACAAATTTTAGAGAAGAAAATTCAGGCATATATTAAAAAAAAAAAAATAAGAAGAAAGCAAAACAGTACCTCTATCTTGAGGACATGGTTTCAATGAAGTCTAATAAATGAAATATGCAGCTCTAGAGTAAAAATAAGACACAATATTGAATCACCTTTTTTTTTTTTTTTGTTTGAGGATCATCTGTTTTGCATACTTCATGAGACAGTCCTGAGGGAGAGGAACAAAAACACGGTTGAAAAGATACAGTAATGTTGGTTAATGCCAGTGGGCAGCTTACCCAGACAGTCACTTGCACGCTCCTCCACAGTGGGTTGAGGGAGAAAGCTGGAAGGACACCAGCATGAAAAACTTGTGGGTTGAGATAAAGACAGTTTAATAGGGAAAGCTAAAGCTGTCAATGCAAGCAAAGCAAAACAAGGATTTCATTCACTACTTCCCACTGGCAGGCTGGTGTTCAGCCATCTCCAGGAAAGCAGGGCTGCAACACATCTAATGGTTACTTGGGAAAACACATGCCCTAATTCCAAACAGCCTCCCCCTTCTGCCTTCCTCCATGTTGCTTTATTTTCCTGAACATAACAGCATATGTCATGGGATGTCCTTTTGGTCAGTTGGCATCAGGTGTCCTGGCTGTGTCCCCTCCCAACTTCTTGTGCACCCCCAGCCTACTCTCCAGCAGAGCAGTGTGAGAAAAAAGGCCTTGATGCTGTGCAATCACTGCTTAGCATGAAATACTGGTATGTTATCCACACTGTTTGGTTACAAATCCAAAACACTGCACCATATGAGGTGCTATGAAGAACATTAACTCCATTCCAGCAGAAAACAATATAGATAAAAAACAATGTGAAGGTTTGTTTTGGGTGACAGGGAAGTTAATTCCATGAGAAGAAATTCAAATGGACTTACTTGAAAAAAAGAAACCTGAATTGTTCCAAGTCCAAAGAACAGAACTTTGTTAACTAAATCCCAGTTAGAAAACTGAGTATTTCTCTTGGGATTATATGCAATCTGTACTGTGTGAAACTGTTGATGTACAGACTCCCCATCCAGCTGTCAGAAGCATGCTTTTTAATCTCTCGAAGTCCAGCTGACTCAGCTGGCACAGCCTGAGTTAGGATCTTGAGGAAGCAAGCTGCTGAGTATATTCACAGACTCCTTGCAGAAGGGTTGTGCACTGGATTCTTGCCTGCTATGTGAAAGGAATAACCAGATAGCCAATTTTCTATCTGACCACAGTTTATCTGAAACAGGCTGGAGAGAATAACCATTTCTAATTACGATGACAGACTAGAAGTCCAAACAGATGTTCTGCAGTGCTAACTGGAATGGATTTAAGTTTTCGTCATGTGTTAGTGTGATAAATTTGCCATTCAAAGCTGGTCTACAAGAATATGAAATATCATTTCCCACCCTTGTTACCAATTTGAAGTCATAAACAATTAAGAAGTGAAAAAATCGGCAGGGCTGCATTGTCATACAGGAATATAAATATTGTAATAAAAGAAAGCATATAAATAATGCAGAGTGATGATATATTTCCATGTAGTACAGCATGGTTCAAGCAAATAAACAGGCTCAAACAAATAAAAATGTATTTTTCATTCAATAAAAAAACCCAACATATTATGGAAGATAAAAGAAAACTATAGGCAGGGTAAGTAAATAATTTAATGTAGAGTTTAGTGAAAAAAACATAATCTTGTTCCCAATGAGAAAAATTAATCGCTTACGGAAAAGATAAAAGTTGGTGTGCCTTGTTTTTAAATATTTCCCTGAGGAAGTACATAAAGACCTCTTTCATCAGGTTATAGTTTTGTTTGTGAAATCAAATAGATATCCATAAGCAAGTTTGATTACTTACATTAAAAGTTATAAACAGATATGAATAACAGATAAAGATATTAGATTTTATATGTATATTCTATAAATGAGCTTGTGTTTATACAAATATGTTTTTATTATTGATATGAAACTTCAATTTCTAGGGATTGTAAGAAACCTAGAAACCCCAAACTGAAACTATGCTAATGACCAAGAATGTTTTAAGGTTATATTGAACCTTATTTAGGAAAAATATCAGTATGAAAGACACCACGTGTTTAAAAAAGTCGATCTGCAACCAAAGAAAAATATACCAAGGCAGATGGTGCATAGATTAACAGGTTGTCTAAGATGCACAGGCTATTTAAGAAAATATAGAATGAAGGGTATTCGACATAACTGGTTCTCACATTAAAGAAAAGTGAAATATTTTGCCATCAAATCAACCTTGCAAAGGGATCCAGGCAATTTAATCCTTAAAGTTGAGTACAACTAGTAGCTTATGTGGAGCTGCTCCAAGCTTGGGTACATAATGCTGTAGTAAACCCCAGTGCAGTGCTTTTTCTTCAGAAAAAGGTATGCCAAATTGACCACTGATGGCCTTAATTCTATTGCCAATTACATCAGCATTGCTTTATTGTCATTAAAGTGAACTGTGCAAACCTGGTGTAAGGTCTATGTGGTTGTGTTTGGCCTGAGTACCTGACTGCAAGGACTGCCTACTAAGGCTAGATGAAACAACTGATTAATAATGTGGCAGCCTAGACTGTAGTTTGGCTGCAGCAAAACCATGAATATTAATAAGTTTAAATTTTTATTTTCAATTGTGGAAGGCATAACATATGCACTCAGTGTGCAGTTTACCTCAGACATTGTCAGCATACTGCAACAATTCAGGCAGTTGCTTTTCTACTGCCATCCAAAGTTATTCTTTAAAAAGAACATTATGATGCTGAATTTAATAAAATTGTGTGGGAGCTTTTGTGAGGTTTCATTTTATTTAACTTTTCAGTGGTGCCTTCTTACAGCTTATTGTCACTGTTGGATAGTGTCCTGGGGTCAGCAGTAACAGTCATTTGTAATCCTTCTTAGTAGCTGGTGCAGTGCTGTGGTTTTGACTTTTGGCCTGGGAACAGCACTGATAGCACTGATGTTTTTAATTGTTGCTAAGTAATGTTTACTTTGACCAAGGACTTTGCGAGTCTCATGCTCTGCCAAGGAGGAGGGGAAGCCAGGAGGAAGCAGAGACAGGACACCTGACCCAAACTAGCCAAAGAGGTATTCCATACCACAGCACATCATGCCCAGAATGTAACTGAGAGTTACTCGAAAGGGCTAGGACTACAGGGTTGGATGAGGTATCAGTTGGTGCTTGGTTGGGCTGGTGGGGAGATTTATCAGTTGGCTGGTGCTGAGGTATTGTATTCTCTTCCCTTGTTATTTCCTTTATCATTATTATTATTGGTGATAGCAGTAGTGATTTGTGTTATACCTTAGTTACTAAACTGCTCTTCTCGAAACCCATGGGAGTTGCATTATTTTCGATTCTCCTCTCCGTCCCTCCAGAAGTAGGGGGAGGGCAAAAAGGTGGGGACTGAGCGAACGAGCTGCCTGACTGGCTTTAAACCATGACATATAGTGACGCCATTTCTGCTCTTATGGTCCTGCTGCACTTAACTTCCTACATTATTTCTTTGATGATTCACATTAAGTTATAATATATGCACATTTTCCACTTGTCAGATTCAATGTAGTTGATTCTAAAAAAAATATAATTTTGCTTTATTAAAGTAGATGAACCCTTTTGGGAATCTTAAAGGTGTAATGAAAATAACAATGAAGAAACCTGTGTGAATAAAAAAAAAACCTCATCCCCAGAATTCAGTTGTTAACATGGAAGAAAGCTGTCAGAATAAGGCTAAGGAGATCTCTGTCCACTCCTATTGCAGTGTCTCTAGTCACAGAGATAATCACTTCAGCTGGGACTCATCTCATCTGTTCTACCTTCAGTTGTCTAAAACTTTTCTAAGTCTAAACTCTCAGTTTAAGTTCTGGTACAAGAGGCTTGTACAGTAGCAAAATATTTATCTCTTTCACCTGTGTTCATGTTGTCCCTACAACTACAAAATAGGGAAAGCAATATTTAATATATCCAACCATTTTCTATCTTGTTCACAACAATGATGATCCCATTTAAAAAACAAACACTGATCTTTTTGTATCAGATTAACGCTTATGCTGCTGTAAAAGGAAGACACATACCTAAAGTACATTGTCTAATTGTACCCAGTATAAATCACGCATAAAGGACGCTATTACAACACAAAGAAATATCTTCTATAATGTATTTCATCTGATTTTTTTATATGGATAAAATAGAAATATCTTTTCAAATAAGGTACAATGAAAATGATGAGATGCACAGGAATAATGCAGGAATGGTTTTTGAAACTCTGATAAGGGAAGTTGTCATGGAAACAGCTGGGTTAGAAATCTTTTTGTTACCACAATTTTATTTAGCTGCTGCTTAGACTTTATGTTATTTCAATAAATTAATCTTCTTCAAGTCATTCATGGTTTTATTTTTCCCAAAACAGGTTGCTACGTTAAGAACTTTGAGATGCAAGGCAATAACTAATAGCATATTCATCTACAATGAAACATACAAAAATGAAAACTTCCATTTTACTCCTACACTCACCTATCTGAAAGGTTACAAGAGAAAGGTGAGCAGAAGAGTTAGTCACTGACTCTGTAAAAGACTATCATGGTATTCTAGACAATGTTTTACCTACAACAAATGAAGAAGAAAACATGTATAAACAGCCCCCCAAACTTTGAACTGCTTAAATTATTAAAATAATGAAATAACTACCAAGTTAATCAGAAAAAGTATACAAATGCTCAGGTGACAAAGTGAAACAGAAAAAAAAGAAAAGCTTTCTACTTAGCCTGCCTGCAAGAATTAGAAGTTTAATTAGTCTATTTAAGCAACAAATAAAAGTTTCTAAATATTATAATCAAACAGAAGAAGTGTTAAATAACTTTGGGACCAGAACGGGAAGGACAAGTGGCACATATTCGGAAAACAACCTGAAGCAACAAATGCAAATCAAACTCCAAACCAAAACAAAACACATAAAATATGTTTGAATGAGCAATAAAAACATTAGAGCCAAGTAAAAACATTCTGAAGTCTGAGCCACATAAAAGAAGAAGGATGTACAATGAAGCTATGAGGCAGCAAAATATACAGGTAATGAATCCATGGATTTTGAAAGTGTGTGTATTTTTTTTTTTTTTTTGAACAAGAGCAGATCTAACACTTTCTACTGACATTTTTTTCTCCTAAAAATGCTGATTCACTGATAGCTAAAATGTCTTACACTAATCTTAGCCAATCTTGGAACACAACATAAGTTCAAATATTATCCTTTATGGCTTCCTCATCAGTCATCTGCCCTTCAGTTTTCTCGACAGACTCTGAAGAATTACATCTATTCTGTACGAAGCCAACAACATGTTAGCTCCAATATCAGATATTAAATCAAATATCATGTACTAGCTGCACATATATCACCACTGAAATTTCCTCTGCCATTCCTTCCATTGATGAAGATAGCATTATGTTGTGCTTCCAGTGTGCTGAATTAAAAATCATGAAAAATTAATCAACACTGATCAGTCCTTATGTGTCTGATGAAAAAAGTCACATAGGGACAGTGAGTGATGGAAAGAGACATACTGCTAGTGCCTATCATTTTTTCCTTAGCACTCTTAGTGCTGGCTGGAAGTCTTCTCAGCCCTAGTGAAGAGGCAGGAGTTTCTTCCTACAGAATTGATGAAAAACATCTTTCCAGAAGGTATTATTTAACAAAGGAAGACTTGCTGTGTTGGATCACAGATTTCAGATTCCTCAGAATTACTTGCTTCTCCAGTGCCATCTTCCAGGCATATCTGCCATAACTGCAGCACTTGTTACTGTAAAAGTACTGAGCAGGTTTGTCTAGGGCCTTTCCACCCCACTCATAGGGCTTATTGTTATGATGCTTTCACCTTAATTTCAAGAATCCTAAACAGAATTCATGTTAATTTTAATACTAGATAACCTGGATTTAAATATTTTGGAACTTTTTTGTTAGAAACTCTGTTCTTGGGTGCAAGACACACTTGAGAAGGTTAAAATACTGATGATTCCTGTTTTCCCCAGGACTGGTGCTTGCAGGTGTGTGGTAGGTTCACCCCGGATGGCTGTCAGACCTCCACCCACCTCCCCCTCAACAGGATGGGGGTAGAAAATAAAATGAAAAATCTCTTGGGTTGGGATAAAGACATGGAGATCATGTACCAGTGAGCATCATGGGCCAACAGACTCAACTTGGAGAAAAGTAATTTAATGCATTTCAAATTAAAAGCAGAAGACAAGCAATGACAAAAATGAAAACATCTTCCACCTAACCCTCTCCCTGCTTTTTCCCAGTCTCAACTTCACTCTTTTATTCTTGGCTCTACCACAGCAGCAGAGTCCCAGAAGAGTGCATTACTTAAAGTAACCTATACATTTCATGGATGGGGTTCTTACACTATGATATGAAATTAGAATATACTACAAGGAAATAAAAAAAATAAAAATAACAGCCAATAGAAAAAATATCTGGTAAGAACCAAGCCTAAATGCTTAAATGTAGATAGTATTTTTAGAAGTTAAGACACTGGTTATGTCAGGTTTCAAGAAATGCTGAGATATATTTTCGTGAACTAATGATCTGTATGATTAAATGACTTCATTTCTTTGTATTTAGTGACAATATCAACAGCAGCATGGAGTACTGGAATAATTTCTAAGAGATACCACAGCTATACTATAGGTAATTTTAATGAATTATTGTTAAAGATGCTGAAAGGAGATCTGTCATGTGAAAATAATAGTGTTAAAATTGACAGCATATTAATAAAATTAATTACCTGACAGTAACTAATAAAGCAATAAGTGTCTTTCAATAAAATTAGCGTATACAAGTTAAATGTGTATATTTTAGACTTGCTAAATAAATATAGTTTTTCTGATTTCTTAACAAGGAGGAGCAACACTGCTTCTTAAGGATGACAGAACTGTACATGTAAGTTTGAAACTAAAATTAAAAACAGTCAGTCTTTTTTGTCATTTTTAATTGACTGTGTGAGATACAGAAGTATTTGGGTTAGATCTGGGTAGCTGTCTGTAGAATACACACTTGAACTGGCACCAAGGATCCAGATGAAGATTGGAGTCAGAATTCAGATTTGGATGAGCAGAAACCAGTGATCAGAAACCTCAGGTCAAAACTTTCTGCCATCACCATGGTTCTGCAGTTTGTACTAGCAGAATCAATTCTTTTACTAACTTGTAATATTAAATGCATCGTGTAAAAATTCACTCTGGAGCAATGTAGAACTTGCAGCAGATTTTCTAAATCAAAGTTCGTTGCTTTAGCCCTGAGGCCATGCTTCCTTTCAGCTTTTATAGATGGAGAATTTCCTTACTGGTGTTCTCTTAGTTTCTAAAATGTGGGGTTTCTTTCTGGAATGAAAAAGGAGTTTGCTGTCACGTTTAACCCTACTAAGTCAGTTTAATTTTTGACACTGGATATGCAGATGAAAAAGGACTCCAGCATAATTTCCCCAAATTGCACTTTTCCAGGAGTAAGAGTTCAAGTATTTACACACTTCTCCATTACTTGGTACTGAATTCTTATACATTTAAATATTTCAGCAGTTTGTGGTTGATATGCATTTATTCCAGCTACATCCTACTTTAAAAGCATGTAAACATTCAGTACAAATTATGGAAGGTCTTGCAGACATTCATATTCAAAAAGCATACATTTTATTAAATCCCTTTCCTTCACTTTAAAAATTGTTCTTATATTCCCTCAACGTTCTTCTTCTAAGAATATATTGAACGTGTTTATATGAACATTTTATGCTCAATGGAAAAGAACAAAGGGATTTCATATGGTATAACACATAAGTTACTAGAAATTCCAAGTTACTAATACTTTGTTGTCTTAGCATCACAAATGGCTAAAACTTATCACGAAGGATGTTCATCATACTTTACTAGATAATCTTCGTATGTGCATACTTACAAGCTTGCCTTGTTTCAACTGAGATAGAACAGATATAACGACAGATCTGCTAATTTTCCTTACTATGCACTTTATTATTTCCTACATTAACAGAGTGAGGTTGAATTTATGCAACTGAAGTGAACACATGTCCATCCTAACAAATATTTATCTTTTGAAAAACTGAATTTTTCAAAGATTCTTTTTAAAAAACATGTTTGAGAATAAATATGATTTTGTGGTTTTGCATGAGGTTTAAATATGACTTCGCAAAAGGGGTACTTTATGAGCTACAAATGAGTCAAAGTAGTATTTCAGTACTTGTGCTACTGTTGTTACTGCAGAACATTTTCAATCATCAGTGAGTCCAGCTAGGCTATTCTCTTGAGCAATCAGAAGGATTAATACTGAGGTTCAGCTAATAGGTTCAACAAAGTTTTCAGAAGTAATTTTACTTTCCATTTTCCTGAAATTTAGATAGAGAAGACACACTCATATTTTAGAGAATGTTTTCTGCACAAATAAGATACAAAATGTGAATCAGTAAAGTAAGAATTCAGTAAAAATAGTGAAAATTTCAAATTTCAGTAACAGGAATTTTTGCCTTAAAGAGAGAAGAACTGAATCTCTAAAAATAAGAACCCTATTTTAACATTTTTTATTTAATCATTACTGTAATGCTTTAAATTCATCAATGTGTCTTATATACTTAAATATTTTTATGTGGTACATTGTTTTCCCCAGATACATTTAATTTTTTGTGATGTGTATCTTACTACTCTTAAAAAATCAATAGCTCTTAAAAAAATATTTTGTTTTAGATAAGTAATGTTTATTTAACTATTACTCACTTTTTTTTTAAAGATTGTTTATGGCACAAATATTCCAGCAATTAAATTTTATTTTGGAAGCTTCTATTGAAGTTTCCTGTTGATTTATGATTTATTTAGTAGTGACAAAAATGAAGAAGATGCTTGCAATTTTGCATGGCTTCAAGGTCTCTTATTTTTGTGACTGCTTTAAATAAGGTTTTTCACCAATATTCCATAGAGTAATTAAAAATTGTAGCAGTATCATAGATCATTCAAAAAAAAAAAAAAGGAAACATCTTTCCTATGCTTAGTAAAAACTTTAATGCATCTATTTTTAGATTAATTTTTTAATTTCTTTCTCAAAAGGAAAAAATAATCTTGTGTTCTTACTGAAATGTGCAGGTGTTAAATTCAAACAGTTGTCTTTTTGAAACATAATATATTAATATATTTAATACACTGAAGAACATCAGTACTGTAAGAAAATTCTCATTTGGCTGCCTGAAACAGAATGGGTTCAGTATTTTCTGTACACTAATTACAGAGTTGTGCAATGTTAGCGTGCTTTGATTTCTGCTAACATAGTGACTACTGGTGATGGAAAAAAAACAGGAACTTTGGAATTTCCAGTGGAGAAAGTACCGAGGTCTTCACAAGTGCATTTATGACAATTTCTAAATATAGATTCTGTCTTGGAAAGTTCATACAGACATAAACATGACAGACTGGAGATAGTCTGCTGAAGGATTGCCCTGGTAAAACAGAGGTCCCACTGTTCATTTTACATGCGTTTCCCACTCAAACTCTTCTTTAAATAAAATAAAAAAGGAAGACCACAAGTCTCTATCAAAAGCAGTTTGATCAGTCTATAAAGCTTCTCTGACAGGGTAATTCTCTTAACTCCAGCCAATGGCAATGTGTTAGTAGCTCTGCACTTTGTAATTATAGTACTTCATAAAGAGACAGTATCTAAAGAGCTTACTTCAGTATCAGAAGCAGTGTTAACTATCAGCATAGCTTTCTTGTTGAGTTAATGATCCTTGGTTCTTAATCACGTTAATTATCTTGCTTTCTTCAGGACCAACGAAATGTCTACACCAAACAGTGCACTGAAGTATCTAGCCTTTAATCCATCATGTTTGCGTTCTTGTAGGGGCAATTATGCACTTCCAGATACAAGACTATATATCATGTGTAAGACGAGCTCCTAACATATTTCTTGCCCAGCAAAGGTATCTTAAGCTGCATCCAGTAAAACAGAGTTATAATTCCTGTAAAATAATAATCTAAATTATAAAAAAAGGGAAAAAAAAAGAACAAAGAACTAGAACTTCCACTGTACTAGAGGAAAGCTCTTTATGTTTATTGTTTGTAGCCATTTGATAATATTGAAAGGTCTAATTTGGGAACACATCACTGTGCACCTAAAAATAAGATGCAACTAGAGACTGTTTCAGAAAACAGCAAGCAAAGAAGAAAAGTGGAGAGGTAACAGCCACCTATCTAATGAATAAAAATGTATTCCAAAGAAAAACAGGCAGCGAAAACCAACTTACTAGTGATCTAGTCAGACAGACAGTTGCAGATGCAGGTATTGTCATTTACAAGAACTTGATCACTGGGGCATAACCAAATTCTCTGTGCTCCCTTGTATCCTGTTACTGCATATATGTGATTTATTCAATGTTTTTATTATTTATTTGTTGTCATTTACCTGCTAATGGCCAGCAACTACAGATCCTCTGATAAGCAAAACCTATTTTCTTTTTCAGAAATCCTATATGACAATGCCTGTCAATGAATTGTCTTTTTTTCACTTAAGTATTAGACAGAGTTAACTGTCTTATCTTTTGAAGTGATACTTTTGTTAGACCCAAGCTAGTTTGTAAAAATACCCAGTAACATAACAACTTTTGTTTTCAGGCAATTTATGGACATTATCTGTATAATCACTGCAATATCTTTGTGAGATGGTTACATTTGTTTATCTAAGCCTTCACCTAGAGAATATAAACTGGGGTATTAATTAATTTACCCAAGGGCACAAAGAAAATCTGTATCACATTTAGATTAAAATTCTTCTCTTTTCAGCTCATTGTTAGGTATGCAGATCACCACAACATTTCCCCTCTCTCTAATTCAGCTTGCCATTGTATTAATAATGTAGCTGCATATAGTAATACGGAAAATCTTAACTCTTTTAGAAACTAACTGATTATTTCTACAGATAATTGCTGGCTCACCATGAGTTGCTTGACCCTTTGACTGATGATGATGAATAACCACTGCTATGTACAGCATTTTAGTAGAGTCAACAGAATGAAACTCATAGTTTCTCATATATATGTGTCCATTATATAAACCTCACTGTTCCAGACAAATACCTGGTTTACCCTCAGAGGCACAACATGAAGGAATGAATAGTTACAGACAATCAAACCATGCATGCACATAAGACACACTGAAAAAGATAATAAAAATTAACTGTCTACAGAGTGACTGACCTTAAAGAAAGAAGCACAAATGACCTACTAAAACAGTATCAGAACAATTTCCTTTCCTAACACTGACAGACATTCTGCAGTGTAAATAAGTTCTCTTTTCAGATCTGTGGAAGGATATGCAGGATGTTTCTCTCTAAAATCCACTGTACGTGAGAGTGCTAGCGATCACCAATGACAGTTAAACACAGGATATCAAAGCAATACAATGAATGCGAGAATCTCCATATCACAATATTTTTTTGTTTGTTTAGCTACAAACCTTGTGTCTACCCACCTCAAGTAAAATACTTGAACACATGCTGAAATTTGTCCCAGTGAAGAACTAACATCATCTTACCTTTGAAAGTACAACTCAGTATTGGCTTCAGTTCCCAACTCAGCAGGATACCACTCTTAAAATTTTTAAGGATCTCTTGATACTAAGTACTTGAAAGTCCACTTAAAATCAGTTTATTTGCTTCAGAGGGACGGTTGGAGACTTGTGTTTTAGTACTCTGACATTCCCAGGTTTTATTGATGACTATCAGTTTCTCTTCTAAACACCCAAATACTGTAAGACTTCTTAGACCACAGATGTGTAAAAGTTGTTCTTCTGGCCTTATTTTCCATAGTAACAATGAGCTTATAAATGCACGTCAGAACCAGAAGCCTTCTTAGAATTTATCAGTAATTTCTTACCCATACTTATGAATTACCAGTTGCTGAATGCCTACCCCATTGGCTGTAATTATATTCTAAGGAATTTCTAACCCACACTTTTCTGTTTTCTTAGTCACCCTACAGTAACATACAAAATTCCAAATTATACAGTGCATATATAACTAACAAAACAAAATCTTCAATACTATATTCCTTTCTCTTTCTATTTTGCTGCGTCTTCTTACATTATGTGCTTAGTTCAGTTGCCACCATGGCCTGATCTGCCTTGGATGTCCCTTATATCCTGCACCATATCTTCTAGACTCATGCAGTATCTTGGATACTTAAGAGCAATTCACATAACACAAAGTGCACATACTCAGGCAACAGACTGAGGTCATACATACTTTAGAGCAGTGTTTAATCTTTTAAATTTAAATTAAAAAACATAATTTTAAATTAAAAAAAAATCTTAAAAGGTGTGAGCAATGTGGCCAGCGTAACAGGATTTCAAAGACTAGGATTTTGGATCTTTGCTCAATTTTAATATGTTATGCTGGCTAAAACCTACAAAACAGACACTAAATAATTAGAAATCTCCAGTTCTGTCATTCTTTCACCAGTATGTTCCAGTACTAAACATACGTTTTGATCAAAGTAATCTACTATTATAAAAATCAGACATAGAGAAATTGTTGTGGAATTCCTGAGAAAATTCTCCTTTAGTGGTCTAAATAACCAACTTTTTACCTTTCAAAATGTAAGCAAAATGCTTTCATCATAAAAGACATTATAGCACCTGAGTAACAAATGTAGAACTCACACATTATACCAAACTAGCAACTGTATAGAAACTATAAATACTTACCAAAGGGACAATTGCATTTGAAGCCATTTATGTCCTCTTCACAGGCTCCTCTGTTCCAACAGGGTCTATCTAGACACTCATTCATCTGAACAGAACATGTTTCTCCTGAAATTTTAGATTTCAAAAAAAAAGAGACAAATATGCTGACATGTTCAAATCACAGAGACGTATTTGTAATGAAAAAGGACTAAGGATTGTCATGGCCTAAATACTGATCCCATTGGCCAAAGTGCGCTCACTTACCAAGTACACAGGAATACTGGCAGACATCCTGCATGTGATGAATTTTTTTGCTCTATTGGTTACAACACAGTTCATTTTGACAGACAGTGTTGGAAGCATGACAATCAGGAAAACAAAAAGCTTTCCTACTGAGAAGATGCATAAACCTGGAGCTTTTTTTCCCATTATACAAAATTACTATATTCAGGCAGTTTTTATTCAGTTGTGTCAGTTCTTTTCTTTAATTTCACTCCCTGTCTCCTTTAAAAAAGAATGGCAAAGTGTCATTAAATATGAAAGCATATGAAAGTCAGGTCAACACTAATTTACAGATAGTTACATGTAACAGCAGAAATCAGCCTATGTTCTACAGAAAGTTGTCGGTGCTATGATACTGGATATTTCTTTTTGCCATATAATACAAAGGAGGAGAATGATTAAGTCGTTGAAGAATATTTAATGAGGCCAAATACAGATGAGAGGGAATGAAATAATTAGGAGCAAAGATAGGAAGTACAGTGAAATGTGGATTTGCAATACACAATAGGGGTTGCTTTGATTTGTAAAGGGAAAAGTTATTTCCATCCACAGAAATGTGGAGGCAAATCAGATGTTCAGTACTTATCACAGGTCAGCAGAGTACAAAGCATGCTGGGCTTTCTGTGAACCTCAAAGAATTAGAGAAAACCAAAATGAATGATGAAATTCCTCTGAACTCATCACACTGTGGAAAGTATTTGGTCTCTTATCTGCAGCACACACACATGTCCTCTCATACAATCTTATGAACCAAGACAGTCAGCTCTTAAAACCTGTATTTTGTGAAACTACTAGATATAAAAGGGCTCCACTGGAGAAGCTCATAGTAACACCAAGGTTCTCTTCCACAAATAAACTTATGACAAAGTGGCTCCTATTAGAGTCTCTCTCTGCTTCTAAACATGCTCTGCATTTTCTGTAAGACTTCAAGATATCTGTATGAAAAGTGGGAGGCACAAGCGGAGACTATGGATAGTTCAGGTAACTCAGTGAATTAAACAGCTATCTGCTTGCAACAGCTGCTAAGTACTGCTTGGAGTGTGCTGTGGCACAAGTGAGGAATGGACAAAATATGAATCTTTTCCTAGGTTACTTTTCTTGTTTCTCTTTGAAGTGCTGCTAAGTTAACAGCACCGTGTGCAACCCTTCTGATTTATTTCTGCTGGTTTAGTTTCATTATGTTTTCTAGTTCAGATCCATTTCCACAGTCAATTCCCTGATTACGGTAGGTCTCTTTTGATAAAGAGAAATGGAAATATACTGGCATATGTTGTCTTCTGCATAGACAAGTGAGGAGTAGCACACAGTTTCTTGTAAATCATCTGACCACAAGCCATGCGTAAACAGCAGCATGTACAAGAAAAAAAACCCTCTTTGAAACAGATTCTTTCACACCCCTTGAGTTGTGGTGTACTTGAGATACACAGGATAAAATAAACCAACTGCTATTCTAAGGGAAATTATGGATTCAGATCATCTTCATTTACTCATAATATTGAGAGATTTTTGAACTTCTTGCTGCCTTTTTGTGAAGATGGTTCCACTTTCCTCCTGATTCTAAGGAAGCAAAGGTATCTTACTGACCTGGATAGTACCATAATTTTAAGACGTGGCCGTAACTGTTATAGCTGCAATTCCCTGTAGACTGTTCTTAACCAGCTCCTTTGATTTGGGAAATGGGTGTGGCATGCAGCAGGAAATCAGTCAAACACACGTAGGCTTCCAAATACAGTTCCATACTTAAAAGTAAGCATCTAAGGTGAAGTTCGTTTCCCTGGCAGTAACTAATGCAATATATGACATCCTGTGTTCAGTCCCAAGAAAACATTTCTTTGGGGATGTCGTGGTTTAAGTCCAGCTGGCAACCTAGAATCATGCAGTCGCTCGCTCACCCCCCTTCTTCCTCCCCCTGCTCCCTGAGGGATGGGGAGGAGAATCAAAAGAATCTAACTCCCACGGGCTGAGATAAGAACAGTCCAGTAACTAAGGTATAGCACAGACCACTGCTGCTGCCACCAATAATAATAATGATAAGGGAAATAATAAAGGAAGAGAATACAACTGCTCACCACCTGCCAACTAACACCCAGACCAACCCGAGCAATGATCTAGCCCTTCCGGGTAACTGCCCCCCAGTTTACATACTGAGCATGACGTGCTGTGGTATGGAATACCTCTTTGGTTAGTTTGGGTCAGGTGTCCTGTCTCTGCTTCATCCCAGCTTCCCCTCCTCCCTGGCAGAGCATGAGATTCACAAAGTCCTTGGTCTGACTAAACATTACTTAGCAACAGCTAAAAACATCAGTGTTATCAGTGCTGTTCCCAGGCTGAAAGTCAAAAAACACAGCACTGCACCAGCTACTAAGGAGGAGAAAAATGACTGCTACTGCTGAACCCAGGTCAGAGGATAAAATGGACAATATGAAGAGACAACTGCAGCAGTTTTATGACAGTACGATAAATTGGTCATTCAGGCTGGAAATCCTGATGGGATGATAGGAAATAAGAGAAAAGAACAAAATCATAGAGGGCAGCTGTCAAATAAGGAGTGTTTCGGAAAGAGAACAAAAAATAACATGTACTGGGCAGGTTGAACCCTTGGAGGAATTCAAAAGCAAAATGACACCTGATCAAAAGGGTAATTCTGTGGCTATGTTTTAACTGAACTATATGGAATGATACAACCCTGAGGAGTCCTGAGAGGATGAGGAAATAATGAAGGCTAGAAGAATCTGAGACATATGATGAATAGTGGAGCCTTAGCTGTGTCAAGGAGAAGTGACAAAACTTGATTGTGTGCAGAAAACATAAGAAAGGAATCAAAACCATTCTCCCATTCCAAGTCTGACACAAAGAATAATGATTCCGTCAATATGAGAAAGGGTGCTGAAAAAGACAATTTATTTTGCATCTTCATTTGCAATAAATAAATATCTGCTATAATGTAGTGCAAAGAAATTCTCACCAGTGACATCAGAATATTGATTTCATTTCTGATCTTATGACACTAACCCCCATTATTTTAAGACTTCAATGACTGCAGTTTTTAATGTATTCATCTATATTGCAACACTCTATAGATTAAAATATTTAGTTCCAATTTAGACAATTAGTCCCAAATGTGCAAACTAATGCTGTACAGTAGAGATATTTAACAGAAAACTTCTTGGCTTCAGACATTTGTTTTTATTTGCCTATGGCCATGCTAGGTGTGTATGAATTCCATTCTTGATTTAAGAGAACAAGGAAATGAGGGAAGAAAAGCTCTGCTCTGTTAACAAAGGTGATGATTTTATGCTGGAGGCTGTTATTACAGCTGAATTACTTCAGTTAACAAAGAAGCAATTACATGCCACTCAGCCTCATCTGAGTTAGCAAGCACTGAGAATACCTCTCTCCTAAGTGATGAAAATACTTGTGAAAACCACTGACTAATTTACAAGTTGTGCTAACAGTACTTGCAAAAGCATTTAGAAAGATAACAAGATATCTGAAATATTCCAGTTGAAAATGCTGTTAACACATTAAATACAGATCACTGATTTTATTCCTAACAAACTCACAGTATCATTGGCATACAAAGCTAAGACTTTAGTTTCTATGCATCTCTGTTACCATTCCTTCAGGATCACTTTTATTTTCTTTCTGATTTTTCTATTTAGGTACTGAAAAATACACTTTATGCAGCTATGAAAAACTGATACTGTTTTTCATCTAAAAGCTAACAATGCAGTCTTGGGTAACTCTTTATATTTCAAAAAAGTCTAAGGGATGAGAATTTTTTTACCTATGAATCATGTTAAAACTTGGAAAAGCCTTCATGTTTTAGTGCAATTTCTGCCAGTCAAATGCACAAGTAGTGAAAATGAAGACAACAGCATTTTGTGTATTGTAGACAGCAACTAACTCCTCTGGTTATGTGCCATAACATAGAGTGCCATTAAATTGGTAGCTGCACCTGACAAAAGGCATGTCCCAAATGCACTTGCAAACAGTTGCTAGGGAAATGTAGCAATTCATGCCCTCAGACTACAAAGGCAATATATGGACAGTAGTTCAACAATATTTCAGAGAGAATAAAAAAAAATCTATGAAGGTACCATGAGGCCATATTTTCTGAGTATTTGAGACATGAAAAAAGCTGGAAAAGTACAGAAAAGCCTTTTTTTCCCCCAGTATGCAACTAATCTCAACTAAGTGTTTGAAATAAGTGTTTTGAAAATCTCATAAAAATCACTAATTAGCTACAAATTACTTTCAACGTCAAAGTATGCTAATGTAAATATTTTCCACTTTTACACTTTTATGCTTAACGTTAACGCAACACATCCAAACATAATTAGCAATAAAATGCAATATTTAATTACTTATTTAATAAATCCTAGCTTAAGGTCTGAATTTCTAAACAATTTACTGGGATCATTTCACCAAATTCTCGAGTACAAAGAGAATGTTAAAATTTATCAGGATCCAATTCTAGTAACTCTATAGCGTGTCTTATCCTGTAAAAAATGCAGTTCTTAAGACACAAAACAAATAATTACATCTGTCACTCTTACAAATTGCATAGCCTTATGCTTAACAGAAATATTTTATACAGGCACACTGATGACACACAAATGTTATTCTGCAGGAGCACAGAAACCTTGAGAAAAGCCTGAGGATCTGAGTAGGTACATGCTAAAAAAATTTAGGAAAGATATTTAGTGCTCCACCAGCATTACTGCTGTAAATCACTACTGTAAATCACTATTTTTGCTTAACTTAAAGAGCTTAAGTTCAAACTTTGTCTGAACTAATGGAAGTATTTTTAGATTTTGCAGAATATCCACAAAAGTGATTTTATATATCAGAATAAATTTAACTTCATATATAAGTACAATATTCAGACATTAGTACAAAAGTGGAATTAATTTGAGAGCTTATTTTTCTCAATGTAACAAACATTATATATCTCACTGCCACCACTATTGTAAATAGATCTATCTGAATTATGAAACACATTATGAAGTACAAATATCAAAATAAAAATTTTGATTTACATACTGTTTCTATGAACTTTTGTTTTATAGACATAAAGGAATACGAAGTTTGACAATGCAAAGATAGAATGACCACAGTTAGTAAAAGGATATCTAAGAATTTTGGTGGGTTTTTTAACTAGAACTCTATTGTTGAGGAGAAATTACTTCAAGACACAAGCTGATTTTTTATATTCCCAGATCTGATGAAAAGATAATTATTTAGAATTCCAGTTCTTGTAATCTTAAGTACTGCTGAAAAAACTAGGAGCTTTTTAAAGTTCAACTAGTACCCAAACCAGTAACAATGTATTTGAAGGCTGAAAGGTTGCCTGGTGTCTACCATTCTGTAAAATACACAGCATTCAGATCACGTACCTGAGAGCACAGGGTATTACTCTTGCTTTTCAGGCAAAGTAAGTTACTGTGTTAGATAAGAGAGGTATCAAACTCAGTAACATAATATTGCTGCTTACTTTGCAGGAAATGCAGTTGTGAAAAGGGGAAGACAGGCAGTTCCAAGTGTGGCCTCCATGAATTTAGCATTTCCCTTTCCCAGCTTTGCTGTACTACGCACTTCGTCCTTTGTTGGGTTTTGTTTGTTTGTGTTTTTTTTTTTCTTTTCTGTGCAAGAAATCACAGCAGTTAAAAAATCCAAAATAATTTTTAATTATTATTTGCCTCATGCAGCATAAAGCTTTCTATGAACTCTTATTCCAGATTGAAACTGATTTATATGATCTTGTCTTAAACCACTTCACTGGCTTAGATTCCATGAAAGAATTTTAACTTGGAGAAAGTCTGTGGCTCTTCAACTCTATAATCTGACGAGAGCCCATCCCATTTCTCTCCATGGGATTACACTGTACATCTGACAGGCTAGCCACACTGGCAAAGGGTGCTAAGGATAATCAGTCTCCCTTGGCAGAAAAAGCCAGTCAGAGCCCCTGGAGAGGCTGCATTGCCCAATACCCTGAGTCACATACCCAACTTAGACCTGTTTGGTGGTGGAGATGTGGAAGCAGACATGAGCTGTACTCACAGGATAACCTTGCCCTATTAAAATAGGAACTGTATGAATGAAAATGCATCAGGTATTTCAAACACAGAAAGCATGTGAACTAACAAACTGAACTCAACTGCCTTCCTTTGTGCAGCAGAATAAATACTTTTATACTAGCAGGTGACTCTGTTAATAGAGCAGATATCAGGACCTTGAGATCATTAGTCCTTAATTTCCCTAAACAGCCCCATGTGTGACCTTCCCCTACACCCAGTCCATTGTCCAACAAACATCATTTCAGCTCAGCTCCACCCAGCTGTAGGCACTCAGATCTGGCCTCAGCTATTCTGTAGATGTGCTGTTTCCTGCCTTTGGCCCTGTCTCAAGAACGGACTTCAGCCCACACTGTAAAAAATTTTTCTCTTTGGATGGATCCCTTGTATGTATATCATAGTGTTGTCTCTGGTCTTGTCTCCTGTTACGTCTAACTTGCTTCCATCTACTCTGCTCTCATGAGACCTCACTGGGGTATTGTGGGCAGCTCTGGTGTCCTCAACATGAAAAGGACATGGAACCGTTGGAACAAGTCCAGAGGAGGGCCACAAGGATGATCAGGGGACTGGAGCACCTCCCGTATTATGACAGGCTGAGAAAGTTGGGGCTGTTCAGCCTGGAGAAGAGAAGGCTGTGTGGAGGCCTCATAGCAGCCTGCCAGTATCTGAAGGGGACCTACAAGGATGCTGGGGAGGGACTCTTCATTGGGGACTGTAGTGACAGGACAAGGGGTAACGGATTCAAACTTAAACAGGGGAAGTTTAGATTGGATATAAGGAGGAAGTTCTTTCCTGTTAGGGTGGTGAGGCACTGGAAGGGGTTGCCCAAGGAGGCTGTGAATGCTTCATCCCCGGCAGTGTTCAAGGCCAGGTTGGACGAGGCCTTGGGTAATATGGTTTAGAGCAAGGTGTCCCTGCCCATGGCAGGGGGGTTGGAACTTGATGATCTCAAGGTCCTTTCCAACCCTAACTATTCCATGATTCTATGATTCTATGACCCTGCACTTTCTTCACCACTTGCAGTGCCTGGGGCTTATGAGGGACCTTGTTACTAGCCCTTGACTCTGCCTGACCTGTTTAGATGCTGCAGGGCTATAGTTTCCTTAGTGACTGCACTGCCTCCACTGGGCTCACTCATTCACTTTGAATTCATTTACCTGTAATTCAGGGCCAGGTTGGACAGGGTCTTGGGCAACATGGTCTAGTGAAAGGTGTCTCTGCACATGGCAGGAGAGTTGGAACTAGGTGATCTTAAGGTCCTTTCCAACCCTAACTATTCTATGATCCTATGGTTCAGTTTTTAAAGATGATACTGTAAATTTCCAGGTTTGCTATAGGCCAAATTCTCTTCCAGGCAGTGAAGAGTACTCCAGTCATGAAGTATCTCCATTTTAAAGTTTCAATCACAAGCACAGTTTATAGTTCAAAAGAAAAGACTTGGTACACGATGTTATAAAGTATTTGTTTTTACTGTGCAAATAACCAAGCCTTGGATTTTTTATGAAAAGTGCCTAAGGGGTCCCTAGCTAATACAATGTAACATGTTTTAGAAATGTTGATAGACATCAGATCAATCATCTAGAGAGAGAAGACAGCTATGAGTTCTCTATGTAAAATTTTGCTTCTGAAATAAAAACTGATTCTAATATTATATCAAAGAGCACTCAGGGATTTATTCATTAGCAGGAGGGAAAACAAGCTGGTGACTGAGAACTCGGTGGCTTATTTGCAAATCTATAAATACTAGTTCACAAACTATGATAATTCCCCAAAGATTTACAGAGTCCTGGGCAACAATAACTTCTTTAATTTATTTACTATTGCCTTTAATATTTCATCTGAAAGTGAATTCACTATTTATGAAAGAAAAAATAAGTACTATATCTGGATATGTAAAACCTGAATTATAGATAAAGGGCACGACAAACACACACACAAAATAAATGAAAATAAATGTGTTTTTTCAGAATTACACTGAAATGCTCTTCACTGATTTGTAACATGCATCAAATCTGTTCTATGCTGGAAAATGTCCCAGGATCATAAATCCTAAGACTACATGAAAATGGAATTGCTAGGGTATCAATAACATTATTATAAGTTTAAACAGCCTTTTATTAAGCGTTTGTGGCTTATACTCTCTGAAAAATCAGAGTTCAATATACTCAGCACATGTGATAATGAGTTATACCAAATGGGTAATATTGTAACATTTCTTTTTTCTTTGTATGGAAATGCTATTATGTAATACCTCATTGGGTGATTTTTTTTTCAGTTATATATCATTATATAATTTATATAAGGAAATCCTCATGTTCACAGAGCCACAGAATGGTTGAGGTTGGGAAGTTACCTCTGGAGGTCATCTTGTCCAATCACCCTGCTCAAGCAGAAACACTCAGAGCCAATTTCCCAGGACCTTGTCCAGATTGCTTTAGAATATCTCCATGGATGGGGACTTTGCAACCTCCATGGACAGCTTGTGCCAGTGCTGAGTCACCCTCACAGTAAAAAAGCTTTCCCTTATGTTGAGAGAGCACCTCCTGTGTTTTAATTTGCACACTGCATTTATTCCTGTCATGTCATTGCTGAAAAGAGCCCAGCTCCATCTTTGTACTCTTCCCTTCAGCTATTTACACACATTAAGGAGGTCTCTCCAAAACCCTGTTCTTCTCCGGACTGAACAGACTCAGAGCCTCAGCGTTTCCTGATGGGAGAGATGATCCATTCCCTTAGCCAACAATATGATCTTTCACTGGAATCTGTCCAGTAGTTCCATGTATCTCTTGTACCAGGGAGCCCAGAACTGGACACAGTACTCTGGATATGGCCTCAATACTAGTATTGAGTAGAGGTGAAGCATCAGTTCCCCTGATCTGCTGGCAAAACACCTCCTAATACAGCCCAAAAATTTGCTTTCTTTAAGGGCACATTGCTGGCTCACACTGATGGCCCCACCAGGACTCCCAAGTTCACTTCGTGCCACTGATCAGCACCCTCTGGACCTTCTTCAGCCAGTTTTCACCTCACTATCTGCTCATTCAGCTCAAACATGATCAAGGGTCTTTTTCATATTGTCAGAAATGGTTCTAAAAGCCTTGAAAATGTTAATCTTGACAACACTGCCTCTCATCTACCAAGCCAACCTTTTAGTTGTAAAAGTTTATCAAATTTGTCAAGCATGACTAAGCATTGGTGAATCCATGCTGATTACTCCAGGTTCTTTTCTTGTCATTCATGGTTTCCAGCTGCTCCATCACCTTCATAGGGATCAAGGTGGTGTTGACTTGCCTGTAGTTCCCCAGGTCTTCGTTTTTGCATCTCTTGAAGATAGGATTGGCATTTATTTTCTTCCAGTCTTCAGGTACTTCTGTCAATTACCATGATCAGTTAAAGTTTATTGACAGTGACCTCGCAGTGACATCTGCCAGCTCTCCCAGCATTTGTGGGTACATCCTCTCTCGGGACCTATGGACTTATGTATATCCAGTTTGCCTACGTATTTCCAAACCTGAGTCTCTTCTACCAAGTTTACAACTTTCTTGCTTCAGGATTTCCCTCTGGTATCCAGGTTGTTGGATTCCTGAAGGACAGTCTTACCAGTACAGGTAAAGGCAGCATTCAGTACCTTAAACTTTTCCATGTCCATTGTCATAGATGTCTCATCTCACCAAGCAGTGGGCCCACATTTTCCCTTCCTTTCATCACCTATGTACTTTCAGAAGCCCTTCTTCTTATCTTTCCCTTGTCAGATTCCACTGTATTTGGGCTTTGGCTTCCCTAACTTTACCACTGCACAGTCAGATAATGCCTCTGCATAATCCTCCCAGGTTACCTGTCCTTGCTTTAACCCTCTGCATGTTTCTTTTTTTTTGTCTTTCAGTTTGTTCAGGACCTTCTCTACCATCCCTACAGGTCTCCTGGAATTTTTGCCTGATTTCCTCTCTTTGAGATGAGCAATTCTCAAGCTTGGAGGAAGAAATAGGCTTTCTTCAGCCCCTCTTCCTTCCAGGGCTTTATCCCATGGGATTCTTCCAAGCAGATCCTACACACCACTACACTGTCCCTACAGCAGACACTGGGGTGGTTGAAGTTTCCCATGAAGTCCAAAGTCTAAAATAAGGGTTGGAATTTCAGCAGTGAAATGGAAATATATTATGCTAGATTTTGTACAGGTGAGCCAAGTATGCTTTTTCTCTTTGGTTGCAGTCAGACATTTAGTTGTGTTATCCAATAGAATTTAGGCTACCCCAGGGAAAACCCTCTGTTTTGTTACACATTTATTAATAAATGAGCATGAAGATGATGCATCATCTTTTATTAAATATGTTTTTAAATGCCTAAGAAATTATAGACTCAAATTGAGAACAACAAATTTATAATGAAAATTTGCACTGAAGTTATAGTTACTTTGTAGCTCAGTACTGTGGCAGTGACCCAGAAATATTCAAATACATGTGTTATCTCAGTGGTTTAACTGGGAATTACAAGTCTAGTAGTATGCGTGTTCCCTGAATTGGAACAAAAGCCCTCAGCAGCTTGAAGAAGCTGTAAGTAATGATTAGTTAGTACAGATGACACTGTACATACTATACTATTTATTTTTGTCTTTGTTAGTGGTAGTGTACCACAGATTGTCAATAGAGAAGCATTCAGAGCATTAATGCTTTTGTTCAGTGATTTGGACTACAGACTGGAAATGCAACACTTCAATATTGCTGAATCCAAAATTATTTTCTGCCTCCTACACATAGTCTTTGTATCAGGGTATTCACACCAAACAGAAAACTGGAACTAAAAGGATTCACATTATCAGATTGTGTGGGATTCATTTATGCAATGTAGAAATCTACGGTGTATCTCATGCTAGAACAGATGTCCAAGATAGGTAGATGCCCTGTCTCTGGTGAGTAGAAGGGGAGTCTGAACAACTCACTCAAATATAGTTATTTATATTCCATACATGACAAGAGATGATACTACTGATCTCATTCCTCCTCACACTTAGATTTTCCTGTTCAATACCAAAACATTTGTTCATTTGAGCCTGTGCTGACTAAATCCATGAGACAGACATGGACAGGCTGAATAACAGCAAAATAAAAAAAAATTAAAATTGTGGTTTGGAACTTGATCATTTTTTTTTACAAAAGCATAAAATCTTATACTCAGAATTGAAAGGAAAGGGAAAGTCATCTGAGGAAAAATTAGAAGACAAAATCTAAGCGCCTCCAGGATAATTCATTCAAACTGATATTTTTTTTTATATAAAAAATTGTTATTATACAATCATATATACAACTCTTACATGTAACTGGACAATCACATCTGTAGCACAAGTCACTTCAAAATAGAAAACTTACCTGTGAATCCAGCAGCACACTGACATGAAAAGTGGTCAATTAAATCCATGCAGGTAGCTCCATTTCTGCAAGGTGAACTTGAGCATTCGTTAATTTCAACTTCACAGAAGGGTCCTTCATATCCAGGCACACAAATACAGCTGTAATTATGCAAGTGGTTCTGGCAGAAACTGTATTCAGAGCACTGGTTTCCAATGCAGTTGTTAGCATCAAGTTCACAAAACTTGCCAGTGTAACCAAGGGGACATATGCACCTGTTATTGAGACAAGAGGAGGGTAAAAAGAAATCTTGACTATATGGGTCACTAAAGACTAATGTTAACATTAGTTTCACTTTGAATTTCTTACAAATTAATTGAATTTTTTCAAATCTTCTTTCTTTACCTTTGATTAGTCACTACGTAGCTTTGTTTTACATAGATTGCTTGCAATAATTAAATGGAACTGCACAATAATCAAATTTTAGCTATTTAGATGGGACAAGCTAGCAGCTGTATAGCTTTTAATATGAAGCTTCCAATGACAATATTCAAATAGAAAACTCTTATAAACAAAGAACATGATGCATCTTATGAATTCTTTTTTGAAAATTATTAGTTGCTTGCTATAATATTGAAAAGAAAAAACCCCAATATTACATCTTGCTTCTTCTGGACATAAAATCAGTATAAAAATGTTTTATCATTAGAAACTAAGTTTGCAGTTTCATTCTGTAACTGACCAAAAGCCCCACCGATCTACAAATTTTATATAACTTGAGCAGGATATCTCTTCCCCACAAGGTAGGATGACACGTAAATTGTGTAAGACTGGAGATGGCTTTTTTTGTGCTTCTCCTTTTTTATTTTTTAAGTGTGTAAATGAAAATTCAAGGTGGATTGTCCCATAGCTGAGCCACATATCATAAAATAAGAAAATCCTTTTCTTTGATTGATCCTCTCCTTATCATGTCCAGAGGTCTTCTTCCATGGGAGGAGAAAATCTTACAATAATCTTACATATTCTTGATCCTCATAAAAGTTATTTGGAAGCTGGAAAAAACTAACAAGGTAAGGAAGGCTTGATTATAGCAATGTGCCCTACGGATCCATCTGGCAGAAAGTTTCTTTTTTCTTTATTTTTAACAGAAGAGAATGTTCATGTGGCTGTTTGCTTCCTTATTATCCCTATGTTTTTGTGTTAGAATTGTGGAAATCCTGCTTAGGCAATTTATATAATTGTAATTAGTAACTGTGAGTCAGTAGGAGAAAGATACCATGTACAGAAAGGATCCTATAAAATCACAGACAGCATGGTGGTAGGAATGTAATTTCAAAATGAATGTCATGGATCTTCATGTCACATGAAACAAAGTGGCTGACATATGCTGCTAGTCAAGCCCAAATCTGTGGCAGTTGCCTAGAACAATGTAAAACTACAAACTAATAGTACAGAAAGAGGTTTTGTTCTGTTAGTCGTATATCAATGCAAACAGGAGAACTCTGGCCCTCTTAATAACAATTTAATCTCTTACTATGTGTTGAGCATTAAACCAGCAAAAAATTATTAATTTGTTTATAACCCAGACTGAAGTTTAGAGGTGATGGGAACTAAAAGATCAACAAATTCCTTATAAATATAATTTATAATAATCTACATAAAATTCTACTGGAATGTTTACACATCATTTTAGTACATAACATTATATACAGAAAATCCACAAAGGAAGGCTAAACAATATTAAAATGGATAAGTTGTTAATGGTCTTTATTTAAAATCTGCACTTTATAATGTTTCAATTTTTCAATACTGTCATTTTTATGCAGTAAAAGTCTAAACTAGTCAGGTCTCTTTTCTGCATGTTTTGTTAATGTAACATCGTTAACATGTCCTAGTTACTACTTGCATTATATATTCAACAGTACTATGTACAAGGCCAATATAGATTGCTCTATGCATATTTCTTAAATTTACTGTATAATAGTGTTGGTACTGTTCTGTAGGCTTTGGATATCAGCATCTGATTGCTTTTATTTTCAGCCTTAACATTTTTACAAGATTCTAAATGATACAAGGTGTTCAATAAATGTTATCACTTCATCTCTATGTCAATCTATGAAATGGGTCTTGAACACAGTTTTGATAAAAACTCTGCTGGTTTAACACTGACACTGAACTTCAAATATCTTTTCCTGCCTGTCTTAGAAATAATATCAATACCAATGATCTAAAAATAATTAAGTCTTCTACACTTGTAACAGGAGAAATACAATCACCACATTAGATTTTAATGAATATGACCTTCCATTAATATTTCAGCAGCATGAAAATACTGAACATGATGTCAATAGCTTTGAATCATGGATTGATTTGCAGTTTTAGTTTGCTGCAAAGCTGAACTGCTTCTCTATAACAAATTAAAAAAAAAAAAAAGTATACAGATATCTATAATACCAGAATTTCTATTTGTGAGTGAATCTCTAGCTCAGAAAACTTGTTTTTTGCCCTTGTGTTGTGGTTTGAACTCAAGTCACCCACTCAGTCTCACTCGCTCATTCCCCCCCTTGCCCCTGCCCCTATTCCTGGAGGAACAGGGAGGAGAATCAAAAGAATGTACCTTTCATGGGTTGAGATAAGCACAGTCCAGTAACTAAGGTATAATACAAAACCACTATTGCTACCACCAATAATAATAATGATAAGGGAAATAATAAGGGAAGAGAATACAATACCACCCGCCGATACCCAGCCCAGCTGAGCAGTGAACTAGCCCTTCTGGGTAATTCTCAGTTTACATCCTGGGTATGACGTGCTGTGGTATGAAATACCCCTTTGATTAGTTTGGGTCAGGTGTCCTGTCTCTGATTCCTCCCTGCTTCCGCTTCTCCCTGGCAGAGCATGAGACTCAGAAAGTCCTTGGTCAGACTAAACATTACTGAGCAACAACTAAAAACATTGGTGTTATCAGTGCTGTTCCTAGGCTGAAAGTCAAAAACACAGCACTGCACCAGCTACTAAGAAGGAGAAAAAATGACTGCTACTTCTGACCCAGGACACCTTATCAGAAGGACACCCCATCTGTGTGCTGGGGCTCAGCCTCACTATGGCCTGATCTGGGTTTCAACAGGGCTCAGTCACTGGTGCCTTCCCTGCTCCAGCTTCAGTTCTGGGAGTGACCCCTCTGGGGAGAGTGGGACACCTCCTACTAAAAGGCCAGGAGATCCTAATGACACCCCCCAGCTACTTTCTTAAGGAAGACTGAAACATCAACTTTACAAACTGGGGGCACATTGAAAGGATAAACATGGCACCAAAGAAAAGGTAAATATGAGGAAGGTTTGTGTTAACATTAATGGGAATAACAGTAATTTTCTAGCTTTGCATAGTCTCTCTTTTGCCTGTATCAAGATTTTGATTATAAGAGATCCTGGGAGGGGAAACCAACACCTCAATGCTTTTGCTACAAACATTCTAGTATTTAGTGCATACCAAACACAAACCAAGTGCATACCAAACACAAACCACTCTTATCCTACCGTAGATTGCTTTGTTCTCACACATACCATGCAGATGACTGTATGTTGCTACTCCAATGCTTAAATCCAATTAACACTGCACTGTGATTTGATATGCATGTAAAATAAATGTTAAAGGAGGTGCAGATAAATCAGGCATGGAATTTAGTCTAAGAAGGGACATGTTACATAAATACAGATGGTTATGAAATATCTGCCATATGTTCCTATCAATACGGAATGGGATATAACTTTTTAGCACCAGAGGTCTAGAGTAGCAGGTGTGCATATAAGCAAGTCCCTCCTAGTTAGTCCAGGCAGGGCAGCTGTCAAAGTGTCACCATGGACTGCCTGCACTGAAGAGATATAGTATGACTTGTGCCGTTGAGTAACTGTGTACAACAGATGAATGTTCAAAAGGAATAAAAAAAGACAAATAACATATTGAATATTTGGTTATGTTGATCTGTGGTAGGAGATGACCCAGCTACCTATTTTGAATCTTGAGACAGAAGGCATATTGGCACATTGAAGCCTGGCATTAACAAAGACTTCCCAGTATCTCTATATTTTGCTTTTTAATAGATGTCTGGGGTTTTAAATTATAGTTGTCCAAACAGATTAACTGCATTTACTCAGTATTTAGTATTTTATTTTTTAGTTGAAGTACGAACTCACACACATTCATGAATGTAAAGGTTATTTTTCAAAGTTTCACTTTGTCTTTTTGTAAGCATCTGTAGGTATTGCAGAAAAGCTGTTGTATAATTTATTACAGAGATATTCACCAAGAAATTGAAACATATATTAACCTACCTTCTGGAGTTGTAGCAAAGCAAGGGAAAGTATTTTTCTTCTTCCTCTAGTGAAAGAAGCTTGTCATTGCTACAGAAAACTACGTATATCATAGTACTAACTTCAAATGGCACTGTCAAATAGGTCCTGAAGTCAAATTGCATATATTATACAGGATGAATAAATTTAAAAATGGAAAATTAGGTATTAAAAAAACAATGTAATCTAACAGCCTAATTTATCCATCTGGCAGAAAATGAAAAAAGTCAAGGATGAATGAAGTAATAGGAGCGTTAAATTTTATGATACAGAAAAGTTATCTAAATTATGTTTACTTTTCATACTCTTGCTGGCATCATGCAAAGAAGTATCTTGTATTCTAAAACATTTTATTTAACAATGTGTCACTAGGTAAGGCTTTACTCTTTCCTAGTGAGATTAATTCAAGATTAAATTATACACACTGAAATTTAGTTACTGAATACTGAAAAATGAGCTGGCAGCTCAAGCTGTACTGTACACCAAATCCAGCTTCTTAATTGGAAGTTTTCTTGCATAAAGACTCATGAAATGCTGACTTCAGTGCTATAGCTATACACTAAAATAATTAAAAAACCATATTAGTTTAAATAGTGGTATATTCCAGAACACAGCTTCTTCAAATGTCTTAATCTAATAGTTCTCAGTCCTTCTTGCAAGGCTTTCCTGGGGCTACGGTATGTCTGAAACTTGTCTGAATAAACTGAAGAAACAGGAGAAATAGGACAGGTAATTGAAATTACACTGAATTTTAAATTCTGTCTTTTCCCTCTGTTGCTCCCCCTCATTAAATAGACTACAATAAAATATCTACTAGGATTTATTTCTGTTGGTTGTCCAAACAGCAACAGTGAGGAATAAATTTACAAGGGTGAAGAAAACACAGTAATAACCCCCTGTTTGGATTGTGAAACAGGAGTATCAACTCCTTGAAGAATTCTTTCACCTTAATTATTTATCAAATGCTTCTCATTGACATATGTTAAATCAGTTCTTCTCTCACAACATAATAAAACAATACCAAGTTTTTTTGAAAGGATTATTCAAATATTTTTTTATGGCACTGTAGTGATAGGACAAGGGGTAATGGGTTAAAACTTAAACAGGGGAAGTTTAGATTGGATATAAGGAGGAAATTCTTTCCTGTTAGGGTGGTGAGGCACTGGAATAGGTTGCCCAGGGAGGTTGTGAATGCTCCATCCCTGGCAGTGTTCAGGGCCAGGTTGGACAAGACCTTGGGTGATATGGTTTAGAACGAGGTGTCCCTGCCCATGTCAGGGGTGTTGGAACTTGATGATCTTAAGGTCCTTTCCAACCCTAACTATTCTATGATTCTATGTAGCAACATTGTCTATTTACTGAGGTAATGAATCACTGTTTTTTCTCTGTTTTATATGTGACCACAGGTCAAGAGATTCTTTTGGCATGTGGATGCAATCGGTCTACTGTATTATATCTTCCTGATTCATCATATTGACAGCTATGCCACCAACCCAGTGGCAGGAGCAGTAACTTTTTGGAGAAGTTTTCACTTTAAATACATGCTGATTCACTTATGTCACGATATCTCAAACAGCACAGGCACAGCTGGCAGTGCAATAATTAATTTGGGTTAGAGGTTTTGTGATAGTGTGATTGAGTCCATTCCAGTTGTAACACATGGCTCAATAAGCCAAAAGAGTAAAACCCCTAAGACTTATAATTATGTTGCTCTTATTACATAACCTTACTGGGTATTATCGTCTATCATAGTTTTAAAGTCCCCGTCCTTCTCACAGAGCAATTCCCCATCCTGTACTCAAAAGACATTCTCTGCGTGTATTATATGACACTACTGTCTGCAACACTCATTTCAAAATGGGAGGAGAAACAGAATATGTCATGGTAAAGAGATAGAAAGTTAGAAAAAATTACATACAGCTGAGCACTTATTTCCAATCTGGAAAAACGTGACAGCTTGTAAACATGAGACCTTACAAGAAGAATATGTTCTTGAAGCTAAGCTTTCCTTCTCTTAGCATTATATCATTAGCATTACTATAGCATGCTACCCCTGGAACAATACATTATGAATAAAGTTTAATAATTAGCTTACAAGTAAAGTATTTTATCTCAGAGAAAGTCTAGTTTTACACTTATTATACTAAATAAAGCCATATAATAACATAATTGATACATAACATTTTGACTAACTTAATAAGTGGAGAAGACAAAGGCAAGTAATGTTTTGAGTGACTATAACATTTTTAAAAATGCATCTCAGTAGGGCCTTACACATCTAGTTCTCCATATACTCTGCTGACAGTTTTCATATGTCTTCCTGAAAATACTTTGCATAAAATATAGTTCTTGATAACTGCCTTATCAAAAGTGATAGCCATTTTAGGATAGAAACGCAAATTGTGAGTCTCGAAAAATGTGGGTGACTACAGTAGTGAAGTTCAGCATTTCCTCTCCTATTATTTTGGTTTTAATGGTGTATTGCAAATGGGAAATTAAAATTGTTTCACTCGCTGACAATAAATAACTCGAGGGAAATACCATTATTTCTATGGAAGGAATAGTTTAGTTCACTTAAAAATGATTCACTGTCCTTGTGAAATAGCAATCCCCTGTCAACAGAGCAGGTATTACACATTAAAACACTCTGCACATTGTCTTTGCAAAATAACCAATTGTGTTCTTGTGAGGACAGGCTCCCTCATAACAAAGTGTCAGCTAACACACCTAGGATCTGTATCTCAGTGGTGTCTTTTCTTGTTCCTTAAATAAACAGACTGCTCTGCCAACCTTATTTGACTTTCAAAAACTTTAAAAAGTAAGAATTAAGTGTTTTCAGCCAGTAGCCTGAGTCTGGGTTAGCAAGCTAAATTCAGAAGTTCTTGTTTCATCAAAAGTCTTCAGACCTACTCATTTCCCAGTAAATGCTAGTGGATTTTGTAAGGTAAGAATGGCTTCGCTCATCTATCAGGTTTCTCTTTGCAATACAGACAGGAAAATCAAAGATTTATCAGTGCAATAAAAGAAATTTTTGCCACCCTTACAAAGTATACATCCTTCTTTTTTCGCAAACTTGGAGTCAACTCTCGAATCACTGGAATGTATTTTGACATTTTAATTCTGGTATGTTGAGAATCATGTGCTTGTCTGTACTTCTGCGCTTATTTGGGGATTCTAGTTATTATTACAGAAGATCGCATAAAAACAGAGCTGGAGTGGAAGAAATTTTTAATTACTTCTATTTTAATTTGGTCTGCTATTGCAAACTTTTCTAAATAGAAAAAATAAAGCATATTAATTACAGTTCTTCTAAGTACAGGACACAGCATAGTATTAAAGCCTTTCAAAATACACTTACAGACATTATGGAGAGGTTTTAGCTATTCTGTTTTTTTATAGAGGAGAAATAAAAACATCAAGTCTGATAAGAAGAGCTGAACTCTGTTTATTGAAGAAATCCTTTTACATTGTCGTGGTTTAACCCAACCAAGCAGCTTATTAACTCACCCCCCACCCCCCCCCCCACCCCCCTTCTTGCCCTCCCCCTACTCTCGGAGAAATGGAGAGGAGAATCAAAAAGAAATGCAACTCCCATGCGTTGAGATAAGAACAGTTTAGTAACTAAGGTATAACACAAATCACTACTGCTACCACCAATAATAGTAATGATAAAGGAAATAACAAGGGAAGAGAATACAACACCCCGTCACCAGGCGACCGATAACTTGCTCCCCCCAGCCCGACCAAGCACTGACCGATACCTCCTCCAACCCCGCAGTCTCCTAGCCCTTCCGGCCAACTCCCAGTTACCTCCTGGGCATGACGTGCTGTGGTATGGAATACCTCTTTGGTCAGTTTGGGTCAGATGTCCTGTCTCTGCTTCCTCCCCGCTCCCCCTCCTCCCTGGCAGAGCATGAGGCTCACAAAGTCCTTGGCCAAACCAAAACATCATTGTTTTTCAGCTCTGTTCCCAGCTGAAAGTCAAAACACAGCACTGCACCAGCTACCAAGAAAGAGAAAAGTGACTGCCACTGCTAAACCCAGGACATTATACACCCCTTATTCCATACCATTCACGTCATGCTCAGATCCCACATTTTCAATATACCACCACTCTTATCTAAGTGCACTCTCATCGTAGTGCATGGACCAGTCCCTATAAAGCTGCTGAGCCCATCTGGTCCATGATGGCAGGCTCCATCTCTTGTAACAATCTTTCAGAGCACAAGAGGCTATGTGCAGTGTTCACACACGTAAATAACCTGGGCAATAGTGTCCATTGCTAAGTCCACCCCTCGATCATGAGTCCATCTCTATGTTGCATCTCTGCTCTGATGGCCTGAAGTGCCATGGGCCCATCAGGCTCAAAATAATTGAGCAGTCTTCATCAGTTTCTGCAACTTGTCATCGAGGATTCCATACAGCTGCCTTCCATCTCTGATGTTTTCCCACAATACAGCAGGACCCATCAGTAAACAAGGCATACTGCTTTTCACTTTCTGACAGCTGATTATATGGTGGGGCCTCTTCAGCATGCACCACCTCCTCCTCTGGTGACATTCCGAAATCTTTGCCCTCTGGCCAGTCCATGATGACTTCTAGAATGCCTGGACGACTGGGATTTCCTATTCGAGCTCGTTGTGTAATTAGTGCAGCCCATTTACTCCATGTAGCATCAGTTGCATGATGCGTAGAGGAGACCCTGCCTTTGAACATCCAGCCTAGCACAGGCAACCGGGGTGCCAGGAGGAGCTGTGCCTCGGTGCCAATCACTTCCGAAGCAGCTCAAACCCCTTCATAGGCTGTCAGTATCTCTTTCTCAGTTGGGGTATAGCTTGCCTCGGATCCTTTATATCCCGGACTTCAAAAACCAAGGGGTCGACCTCGAGTCTCTCCTGGAGCTTTTTGCCAGAGGCTCCAGGTAGGGCCATTCTCCCCAGCTGCGGTGTACAATATATTTTTTACATCTGGCCCAGTCCGAACTGGTCCAAGGGCCACTGCATGAACTATCTCGCGTTTAATTTGCTCAAAGGCTTGTTGTTGCTCAGGTCCCCATTTAAAATCATTCTTCTTACGGGTCACATAATAGAGAGGGCTTACAATCAAACTGTAATTTGGGATGTGCAGTCTCCAGAACCCCACTGCACCCAAGAAAGCTTGTGTTTCTTTCTTATTAGTTGGTGGAGACATTGCTGTTATCTTGTTGATTACATCTGTGGGGATCTGTCTATGTCCATCTTGCCATTTTATTCCCAGAAATTGAATCTCCTGTGCAGGTCCCTTGACCTTACTTCGTTTTATGGCAAAACCGGCTTTCAGCAGGATTTGGATTATTTTCCTCCCTTTCTCAAAGACTTCTTCTGCTGTATCGCCCCACACTATAATGTCATCAATGTATTGCAGGTGTTCTGGCGCTTGCCCCTGTTCCAGTGTAGTCTAGATCAGTCTATGGCAAATGGTAGGGCTATGTTTCCAGCCCTGGGGCAGTCGGTTCCAAGTGAACTGGACACCCCTCCAAGTAAAAGCAAACTGTGGCCTGCACTCTGTTGCCAAAGGAATTGAGAAAAACGCATTGGCAATATCAGTCGTGGCATACCACTTGGCTGCTTTTGACTCCAGTTCATACTGAAGTTCTAGCATGTCTGGTACGGCAGCACTCAAGGGTGGTGTGACTTCATTCAGGCCACGATAGTCTATTGTTAGTCTCTACTCTCCGTTAGACTTTCGCACTGGCCATATGGGGCTATTAAAGGGCGAGCGGGTCCTGCTGATCACTCCCTGACTGTCCAATCTACGGATCAGCTGATGGATAGGAATCAGGGAGTCTCGGTTGGTGCGATATTGCCGCCGGTGCACTGTTGTGGTCGCAATTGGCACTTGCTGTTCTTCGACTTTCAGCAGCCCCACAACAGAAGGATCCTCTGAGAGACCAGGCAAGGTGGACAGCTGCTCAATTTCCTCAGTCTCCAAAGCAGCAATACCAAAAGCCCATCAGTACCCTTTTGGGTCTTTGAAGTACCCTCTCTTGAGGTAGTCTATGCCAAGGATGCATGGAGCCTCTGGGCCAGTCACAATAGGGTGCTTTTGCCATTCTCTCCCAGTCCGGCTGATTTCAGCCTCCAGTACAGTCAACTCTTGGGATCCTCCTGTCACTCCAGAAATACAGATGGGTTCCACCCCTTAACAGCTCGATGGCATCAGGGTACACTGTGCACCGGTATCTACTAGAGCCTTATACTTCTGTGGGACTGATGTGCCAGGCCATCTGATCCACACAGTCCAGTAAATCTGATTGTCCCCTACCTCCACCTGGCTGGAGGCAGGGCCCCTCTAATAGTCATCACAGGATTGGACGCTTAAGTCATGTTGAAAGGGATTATTCTTCTTTATCACAGGAGCTGGAGTAAAATCAGCTCTTCCACTCCACCTGGGAAACTGCTCACCAGAGACTGAAGCCATAGCTCTCATGGGACGATCAGTCTTGGCCTTTGCTCCTCTTTTCAATTCACTCATCCGTTCCTCCAAAACTGAAGTAGGTTTTCCATCCCACTTTGTCATGTCTTCTCCGTGATCCTGCAGGTAAAACCATAGGGTAGACCGTGGCGTATACCTCTTGTATCTCCTTTCTCGAACAGTGGGACGCCTTTTGTTAATAGCTGAAATGTGTGTTGGTACACGCGAGGAGTTGGATAAGTCAGATATATCGTCCCTCAATTGTTTGAGATCCTGGGACAGTTTTTCCACAGCTGAGATGATGGAAGGGGTGAGATTGTCTTCGAACTCACGGAGTTTATGAACCATTTCATCCACTGTTAGTGGTACTATGTCATTCCAGGTTACTGTTGCCAATGAATGGGCGTATGATGATGGTGCATTCCGTGTAAGTTTTCGCCACATGGGTCGTGTACATTCGACTTCATCTGGATCTATGGGTATATTCCCGTTATTCGGCTTGATGTGATAGATCATCTCTACGATGGCTGATTCTCTCAGAGACTGGATACCTTTGTCTATAGTAGTCCACTTGGCCGAACGACTCATAACATCATCCTTGTATGGAAACCTTTCTTTGACAGCTGCCAAGAGCCGCCTCCAAAGACTGAGGGACTTTTTCTCTCTTGCAATTGCTTTGTCAATTCCCCCTTCTCTAGCAAGTGATCCCAGCTGCTTGGCTTCTGTACCTTCTAGTTCGTGACCATCGGCCCCATTGTCCCAGCATCAGAGCAACCAGGTGATGATGTGCTCCCCTGGTTGACAGGTAAAATCTTTTCGCATATTCCGTAGCTCGGTTGAGGTCCAAAGTCGAGAAGTCACCTCTCCTTCTTCTTCTTCATCATGTGGTGATGACTCCTGATCAGCTTCTGGATAGAGTAGTGAACACATTGTTTCTTCATCTTGCTTTAACCTTCCTGCCTCCTTTTTGCTTTTTCTCTTGCTTACAGGGGCAACCGATATTGGTACGAATTGGTCCTCTGGTTTAGTTGCAGTGATTATCACTGTGGTTTGAGTAGCGACTGTACTTGTTGCTGGGGGTGATGTGGCTGCTGTACTTGGAGCTGGGGTAGCTGCTCTGTCTGTTGCAGTCAAAGTTTGAGTAGCTGCTGTACTTGCCGCTGGGATAGCTGTGCTATCTACTGCAGCCAAAGTTTGAGTAGCGACTGTACTTGTTGCTGGGGGTGGTGTAGCTGCTGTACTTGGAGCTGGAGTAACTGTACTGACTGTTGCTTCGCCCTCAGATCCAGCGACATTTTTTTCCTTTTGAAGGTGCTGGAAAGCACTGAACATGGCCCTGTAAGCATAGGCCAAGCCCCAGCACGTTGCCATGGTTTGTCCGTCTCTGGTATGGCCAGACTGACCACACACCTCATTTAAGTGTTTTACTAATTCTTCTGGATTTTGCAGTTGTTCGGTGGTGAAATTCCAAAGTACTGGAGGGGCCCACTGACCTAGATACTTGCCCATACTGTCCCACACACCCTGCCACTCATGGCTGTCCAGCCTCAGAGAAAATCTCTTGGTCCTCCTACTTCATTGTTTAACCCCAGACAAGACCCAAACCTGACTCTGCTTAACTTTTGAAAACAGATGAAATAGTTGTGGGCAAAATACACTCTGTATACGTGCCAACATGGTGATCCCCATCACAATCAGCAAACAAGTCTCAATAGCATTAAGAGGCCATTCAAAACTCTCAAATGATGCTGTAAATGCTCTGGGGGGAGGACTGGGAAGGTAAAAGAATGCCTCCTTCACAGGTTGACCACCCGAGAAGGAGAAAGAATATGTGTAATTGCTAAGCACTTCTATTATATACCTCCCAAAGTATAAAGGTGGTGACCATACTGGGAACATAAGCCAGATAAGTTTCATGATCAATAATTCTATTGTGTTACAAGTCATTATCATAAAGTACACTGAGACAAGAACTTTAGCCCAAGCCCCACACTTGAAAAACACTAATACAGCAAATACCAGATCTAAGTAAGTTACAACATTCTGAAGCTGTGAGATGAAGAGGAACAACTCTGAGAGCCAATAAATCAGCATTGTGACGAGTGACTATTAATCCGGTCAGATCTGTTGTTATCTCAACCCTTTCATGCCCCACGTTGGGTGCAAAAAAAAGAACTGTCGTGGTTTAACCCAACCAAGCAGCCAGAAGCTTGTTACTTCCCCCCCCCCCCCCCCTTCTTGCCCTCCCCCTACTCCTGGAGGGACGGAGAGGAGAATCAAAAAGAAATGCAACTCCCACGGGTTGAGATAAGAACAGTTTAGTAACTAAGGTATAACACAAATCACTACTGCTACCACCAATAATAGTAATGATAAAGGAAATAACAAGGGAAGAGAATACAACACCCCATCACCAGGCGACCGATAACTTGCTCCCCCCAGCCCGACCAAGCACCGACCGATACCTCCTCCAACCCCGCAGTCTCCTAGCCCTTCCGGCCAACTCCCAGTTACCTCCTGGGCATGACGTGCTGTGGTATGAAATACCTCTTCGGTCAGTTTGGGTCAGATGTCAGATGTCCTGTCTCTGCTTCCTCCCCGCTCCCCCTCCTCCCTGGCAGAGCATGAGGCTCACAAAGTCCTTGGCCAAACCAAAACATCATTGTTTTTCAGCTCTGTTCCCAGCTGAAAGTCAAAACACAGCACTGCACCAGCTACCAAGAAAGAGAAAAATGACTGCCACTGCTAAACCCAGGACAACATTTATTTTTTCCCCATAATTCATGGAGTCTTATTTTCAAATATCTACAGCCTGTTGCAGCTCACTAAGGAAAGCACATACTTGACAGTTTTGTCAATACTTATGTCATGGTTTAAGTCCAGCCGGCAACCCAAAAACATGCAGCTGTTCTATTACTCCTTCCTCTTCCTGTCCCTGCTCCCAGAGGGATGGGGAGGAGAATCCAAAAATGTAACTCCCACAGGTTGAGATAAGAACAGTCCAGTAACTAAGGTATAACACAAAACTACTGATGCTACCACCAATAATAATAATGATAACGGAAATAACAAGGGAAGAGAACACAACCGCTCACCACCTGCTGACCGATATCCAGCCCAATCCTAGCAGCAATCTACCCCTTCTGGGTAACTGCCCCTAGTTTATATCCTGGGCATGACATGCTGTGGTATGAAATACCCCTTTGATTAGTTTGGGTCAGGTGTCCTGTCCCTGCTTCCTTCCGGCTTCAGCTCCTCCCTGGCAGAGCATGAGACTCAGAAAGTCCTTGGTCAGACTAAACATTACTGAGCAACAACTAAAAACATTGATGTTATCAGCATTGTTCCCAGGCTGAAAGTCAAAACCACAGCACTGCACCACCTACTGAGAAGGAGAAAAATAACTGCTATTGCTGAACCGAGGACAACCTTAAAAAACAAACCAAACCAAACTTAGAAGCCGCAAATAACTCAGCATTTGAACTATTCATTTGAAAATTATAATTTGGGTTTTAGTAAGAAAAGCCACTTCATGTCACACTACCGGGTCATAAAGTGTTTACCATTTACTAGAAGAGACGACATGTTTATCTGAGATAAAGAGTTTAACTTTGTCTATCAAAGAGGAATATTTGTGAGGCCTTCCTGTGCAATACTTCAGACTAAGGAGTCTTATTGAATATACATGTTTATTCAAAGTTAGTACCCATGGCATTTTATGATCTGACAAAAATACTGCTCCAATAGCAACTCCCTTTGCAATTCTTGTTGAAAGGAAAAATATCTTCATTTGGCATAAACTTTTTTTGTGAAGCCTTGTATGGAAAACGTCTTGTTAGTACCTGTATTTATTAACTCCATCTTCACATGTGGCTCCATGTTGGCACTGGTTGACCTCACAGTCATTAATATTCTCCAGGCATGTTTGTCCTTTCCATCCAAGAGCACAGGAGCAATAAGATCTCTGGTTTTCTTCATCATAGAAGCAGCTACCTCCATTTGCACATACCTGTATATAAGAAGTACAAGTACATAAAGCAGCTTTTCTCTACGTTGGGATTTTTTCTACGTTGGGATTTTTTCCCCTAGATTTTAACTGACTAAGCTGATTAATACAGTTTTACGCTGATTACGAAAGACAGATCTCCAAGATAGATCTCCAAGAGAGATTTTAGGTTCCAAAAGAACCTAAAATACTGAATGTCACTAAATCAATCCATCATATCATTGTTTAGCTGGAAAGAGAAATTTATGACTCTATTTAATAGTGCCACTTTCATAACTGACCTTAAAACATGTGTGGTTTAGGAGGGGTAATAGTAAACTAGCTTGTTATTGTCCCACTGAAAATGTAGAACAACTGTTCCTGTGCTTAAAATCAATGTATAATTTAACTGAATTTTTGGCTATCACCAGAAAAAATGAATATATTTTTTTATTTTAATAATAATTCTGATTCAAAATGTATACTTGAATCTTTTATATAAATCTGTATCTAACTATACCTTTATCTATATCTAATACACCTATGCTGTGGGAAGACCAGAAATTTCTTTCTTTTCGACCTCCATGTACTAAAAAATTAATAAACCTAGACTGGAGCAGCATTTTTTATTCTTTTTTAGCTTTTATTTTCTAATATTACTTACAACATTTCCTGTATTCTTCAAAAATTGCAGAAATTTCTAGGTCAGAATGAATGTCATTTTCTTTGTTTCACTTTTAGGGTCCCATTTAATTTCCATGAAAATATTGTAAGTGTAAAAATGGATAACTACATTTTCATTTCAAACCAATTAAGACCCCCTCCTTCTAATCAATTGGTTTCTAAAGAAATAGTGTCTAGAAGATGAGCTAATGCACTAGTACTTCAGTTTGATGGAGTCTGAATCTCTTTATAATGCTATTAAGTTCTGTAATAATAACAGTTCTTGACAGAAATCCTCTAATATTCATTTGTCTTTGATTAGGCTTTAAATTGACCTTAAAATGAAAGAGATTTTTTGCTATGCTCATACTACTGAACTTTAGACACGAGATCCTTTTTCAATGGGACAATTTATTTGAAAAAAAGCACTGCCCAACATCATAAATGCAAAGAAAACAAATGCAAAGAAAACTTCTCTGTGTATAGTTTTGGAAGTATTCTCTTTTTTATTTTTATGTGTCTTCTTACTTTTTTTATTTTAACATTTCTGCAGGATTTTTTCCAAAGGCTTACTATTTCCTCAAACCTTCAATATAAGTTTACATTAAGAAAAAGTCAACTATAAAAAACTTCTAAGATGATTAAGACAAAAGTTATATTTCAATATTGTCACATTATTATATTCATTATAGTCTATGAGGGTTTGATACTTTATACTGTGAATAAAGATGTCAGTCTTTAAGATGTTATTGCAACCTAAATCAGCTTTAAATGAAGATAAAGTTATGGAAGACATTTTTACCATCAAATCCAGTCAGCAGTTTTCTCTATCATATGCATTTTTACCTCTGCTGTAAAATTAATTCCCTGTCAGTTTAAATATTGAAAACTCTGGGTTAGAATTATTAGACTTTTATAATAAATTAATGCTAAATACAATTATTCATTTATTACTAAAGTCAAACTAAGTACCTACTCAATGTTGCTCTCTAAACTTCAAACCTGAATTGTAGTTTTCTAGAGTTACTACAAGAAACACTTTTAAATGAAAAGAAATAGACAAATGGACTTTTGTAAAGACCAGCACCCTCCCATCAATCAGCTTTTTCTTTTTCCTAAAGTAAATCTTCCTCATCGTTATAATTAAGCACAGATCTCATGACTTCACAAACTGTAAACACGGGCTATCCTGGTCAGTCTGACACTTCTGTCTACAGCATGTACTTTAAAATAAATCTGCCTTATTATTTAGTCTTCATAAAAACATAAGAATCACTTCCCTCTAATATCAACCAGGAAATGTTAGTACAGCAAGAGAAGATAATTAGTCCCCAGTTGATTACATTTCCTCCTCCTACTTTCTTCACTCTGCAGTAATTGAGGACATAATCCTACTATATGACTGTCTATGTATCATCTATTCTCCATTGCTTGAGATAAGAAGATACTGAGCTAGAAGGATCTCAGCACAATCACTTCCAAATATTTCTTCCTCTTACTTAAATTCTCTGCAGTTTGAATAAAACCAGTTTTTTGTTTGTTTGTTTGTTTTGTTTTGTTTGTTTGTTTTTGTTTTGTTTTGTTTTCACCAGGCATATACTTTCACTACAGTCTTAGGGCTTTATTACTGCAAAATCAATTGTACTCATATTCAAGATTTCCCAAAAGTGTAATTTTAATGGATCTGCTCTATGTTCTTTCCTGGACTAGTGGTACACTAAGAAAGTAGATAAAAAACTTTCATTCGAACAAACAAAAAAATCCCTCTTCAAAAAAAAACCCACCCAAATAAATCTGTATTTCAAGGAAAAAATGTTGAAAGCTCCAGAAGGAATAATGAAACTAAAATATGGAAAAGTATGATTAATATGAAAGAAACATTCTGCTTATACTCTGCTTGTAGATTTCAATTCTACCTGCACTGTAGATGTTCCTGAATTATTCCTTGTGAAGTAAATACTTAAAATCCTTAGGCCACCTATAAGCAGAACCTAACGCCTTTCTTGGTCTCCAGAATGTTAGTTCACCTAAGTTATGCAGGCTCATATATTTCCACTATGTTTCCCATTATTCAATTTTGATGCTCTGGCTTCTGACAAACATTATTTTTGCATTCTGCATGTGAAGTGAGTACTGAGAGAGCAGTTTCTAGGACACAAACTTTGTAGAGAACTATAGAGAAAAAATATTTGTACAAATGGCTATATTACTTAGCATCTAAAACCCTACCTGCAATGCTTACTACCACTAGTAACTGAAAAGTCATTAAATCTCTTATCTTGGAGATTAATTTAACATAACAACACTGAAGTTCACAGATGTCACTTGTAATTTGCAAATATACACACTAAATTCCATCCTATTTTCAAGATAATTTCTCCAAGGTGATGTCAGATTCATTTGTCCAGGAAACTACCATTAAAATAACTCAGCATAAGTGTCTTACCTGCTTTATATCAAGCTAGAACAGGTGCACTGTTTCACTAGCTTACTTATGAGATTACTGTTTGAGAAGCTCATGTATTTCAAGTTTTCTAAAAGCTTTTTATTTTTGACATTTCTATTCTTGTTACAGAAAGAAAATAAATTGCCTTGGAATTATTGGCTTCTGGTAATTTTATTTTATTTTATTTTCTTCTTACTTTATTACAAGTAACACTTTTCCCAGAGACTATAAATGAAGTATCATTAGTTTCCTTTAGATAAATAATGTCTTTATTTCTATTTTTTAATGCACATAACTGTAGAAAATATATAATAATGTATGCCTTATCCTCATTTTCCTGTCTTCACTGTCTTGTGCAAGGTTTTCAAAGATAAACACCTAGTGATTCAAAGCCAGCCTCCTCCAAATAGGGCAGCAAGGAGGACACACACCAAGCTCACTACCTTGGAAATAAAGAAAGCAGACTTTGGCCTCTTCAGGGGTCTGTTAAATGGAGTACCATGGAATAAAACCCTGGAAGGAAGAGGGACCCAGGAAAAATGGTTAATACTCAAGGACTGCATCTTCCAAGCCTGGAAGCGATAAATCCCAACAAAGAGGAAGTCATGTAAAAACATCAAGAGGCCTGCATGGATGAACAAGTCGCTCCTGAACAAACTTGAGCATAAAAAGGAAGGTGAAAGCAAGGACAGGTAGCTTGGGAAGAATAGAGAAATCATCTGAGCAGCCAGGGATCAGGTTAGAAATGCTAAAGCACTGACAGGATTAAATATGGCCAGATGTCTGTCAAAGACAACAAGAAAAGTTTCTATGTATGTCTGTGATAAAAGAAAGACTAAGGAAAATGTAAGCCCTCTGTGGAAGGGAATGAGAGACCTGGTTACCTGGACACGGACAAGGGTGGGGTATTCTATAGCTTTTTTTTTTAACTTCTTTCACCAGCAAGTGCTCCAGCCACACCACTCAAATTGCAGAACACAAAGGCATGGACTGGGAAATGAAGAACCACCCACTGTAGAAGGAAGTCAGATTCAAGAACATCTAAGGAACCTGAAGGTGCACAAGTCCAGGAGACCTGACAAGATGCATCTGTGGGACCTAACGAAACTGGTGAGTGAAGCTGCTAAGTTATTATCTATCATATTTGAGAAGTTGTGGCAGTCTAGTGGAGTGCCCATTGACTGGAAAAGGGGAAACTATTTTTAAAAAGGGAAGCAATGAAGACCTGGGGAACTACAGGCTAGTCAGTCTCACCTTGGTGCCCAGCAAGATCATGAAGTAGATCAGGAGGCCATTCCTGACAGCAAACATGTCTTCATTAAGAACAAATCATGCCCGATCAATTAGGTGTCCTTATACAATGGTGTTACAGCATTTGTGGATAAGGGAAGAGTGACTGGTGCCATCTAACTGGACCTCTAACTGTCTAAATACAAAGCATTTGACACTGTTCCGTATAACATCCTTGTCTCTAAACTGGAGAGGCATGAATTTGACAGGTGGACCATTTGGCAGATAAAGACTGGCTGGATGGTTGTTCTCTAAGAGTTTCAGTCAATGAAATCTTGATGTCCGGGTGGAGACCAGCAATAAGAAGCATTCCTCAGGGGTCAGTATTGGGACAGGCATCTTTTAGCATCTTTTTCAGTGACATGGACAGTGGAATAGACAACATCAAGCTGTGTGGTGCAGTCAACATATTAGAAGGAAGGTATGCCATCCAGAGGGACTTTGAAAGGCTTGAGAGTTGGGCCAGTGTAAACCTCATGAAGTAAAGCAAGTAGAAGTGCAAGGCCCTGAACCTGGATTGGAGCAATCCTAAGCACAGGCTGGGAGGAGACTGGATTGACAGCAGCCCTGAAGATAAAGTCTTGGGGGTGTTAGCTGATAGGAAACTCCACATGAGCCAGCAGTGTGAGCTCACAGCCGGGAAAGCTAAGCATATTCTTGAAAAGAAGAATGGCCAGCAGGTTGAAGGAGGTGATTCTCATCCTCTGCTCCTTGCTCATGAGACCCAACCTGGAGTCCTGCATTCAGCTCTGGGGCCCCCAACATAAGAGGGACATGGACCTGCTCCAGCAACTCCAGAGGGCCACAGGGATGATCAGAGGGATGTATCTTTCCTGTGAAGACAGGCTGAGAGAGTTGGGCTTGTTCAGCCTGGAGAAAGCTCAGGGGAGACCTTAAAGCAGCTCCCAGTTCCTTAAGAAGGCCTACAAGAAAGCTGGTGAGGGATTTTTTACAATGGCATACAGTGATAGGACAAGGGGAATGGCTTTAACCTGGAAGGGGAGATTTAGATTAGACATTAAAAAAAATATTCTTCACTATGAGGGTGGTGAGGCACTGGCACAAGTTGCCCAGAGAAGTTGTGGATGCCCCCTCCCTGTAAGTATTCCAAGACTAGGTTAGATGGAGCTTTGAGCAACCTGGTCTAGCAGAAGGTGTCCCTGCTCGTGACAGTGGGGTTGGAATTAGATGATCTTTATGGTCCCCTCCAACTCAAACCATTCTGTAATTATGTCACTCTATGAAAAGAACTAAAACCCACACATATCACTCATTTATTTTAGTTTCTATCCTCTTTCCCATAAAAAGTCTACTATTTATTTCCATTTTGCCCCAAATATGTTTCTCATACAGTGGGTGTATCTAGATACAGGCATATTATTTTTTTTTACCTCACATGACATTTATGACTGTGTATGCAATGTTTGTATGAATAAATTAAATATGCCTTAGGGCTTTTAAGTGAATATCACAATAAAATGTTATAGTAGCTCCCAACAGTATCCTTGGCACAACACCACTTCTCATCCTAACTAGCCATAATGATTATTGAATCATTATGGTATTATGCAGTGTACAATAAATTTGCACTCAGTATGACACTTTAAATAATGAAAACATTAAAACTTAACAGATGCTGAACAAATTTAAATATAAACCTTTAAGCCAGTGAGTATTTAAGCATTACATTTCATACTCATTGGTGAGTGTGTACTTGTGGACTTTAAGGTAACATAAATGTTGATTTATTCTATGTAAACACATTGCCTGCTCTGCATAGTATTTTTTTATGGTGAATATATTTCAATAAAAGATTAAAACTTTGAAACACTGGTTACCATGTTTGAGTAGCTGTTTGAAAGGGCTACACAGTATTGTGTACATAGATTTTAAAATCACTAACATAATAAAGCAGTGCAACATTATTTTACTTTATCCGGCATTGCAATGCCAGTTAACTCAAAGGCCTGGGTCTGTAGTTCACTCTGATGTGAATGAATCTTAACCAAACCAGTAATTTAATTGAGAAGGCCACAAAAGTTAAGTGAGAAGGGTATAATCAATACATCTTAAAGACATCTGGATACAAAATGGATGCTACTTTGGCCTAAGCATTGTTGATATCTAATGTAAAGATTTCTACAATACCTTGTATATACAAAAATCCAATTCATCACTATATTGTGAGCATTTAAGAATAACTTGCAAGGAGAATCTTGACTTTTTTTTTCTAACTGCATTTCCAGCTCTCATTGCAGTGTAATATTACTCTTGCTTTAGTTTATTGTTGTTGATTATGGTGTTTATTTTGGCTCTTAATGGAAACAAAGCCTTTGTCATTCTTTTCTGCATTGATGCACCATGAGCCTTCTCTCTAGTAACTTTCAACCACATCAAACATTTCTAGGAAATTTCACTTGTTCCTACAAATACTGTAACATAGCAGTAAGCAAGGCACTGGAGACGTCAGTGAGTAAACCTATAAAGAACAAGAAGGGGAGAGCTCAGGAATTACACAGTTTTTTGAACAATAACAAGACCAGTTACATCACGCGCCTATGGATATGCATGCTAAACAGGAAAGGGTTGGATTAGCATGAGAATGTATCAAGAACAAGTACTGTGTTTAGGAAACCTATGGGAAATGAGACTTCATCAGCTAACTGCTCTTAGAATAACTTGTTTGATTTCCCAAGAACACTGGGGGAAATGTATTACTTCATCTTACCTCTGTATTTCCAATACATGGTGATAAACATGTGTAATTAAATCCATGAGATTTATCCACACACAGTGCTCCTGGGGCACAGCTTATATTGGAGAAAAGGCAGGCATCAATATCCAGTTTACATCTTTCACCTTCAAAACCTGCACCACAAAGAGAATGTTTAATCACAGTTCGTTCAGAATATTGACATTACATCTATGCAGGGTGTCAGCAATTAACACCACTCTACTAGAGTAATTTGGCAGTTTTATTTCTGAAACAAATTTAAAAAATGGTATTCTTCATTAAAAAAATGTTTATTGCATACATTAAAATATGTTGCTATTTTTATGACATTATTTCTTAAATATCATACGACATTTTCTTTGCTCTGTTTAGAGAATAAAGTACATTTTCAATGACTCACCTACAGGGCAAAAGCACTTAAAATGATCTCCATAGTCAATGCATGTTCCTCCATTTTCACACGGACTGGAACCACAGATACCTATTTGTACTTCACAGAATTCTCCTAGGGTTGAAAAAAAAACCGACTAAACATGAACCGTATTAGTAATACTGGTAAAATAATTGCTGTAAATCATCTGTCTAGAATATTGGTTAGAATCTAAGGACCTTGTGTAACTTACAAGACTCCTTTCTCTCCATTCCTATACATATAAAAAAAGAATCTGAAATGGAGGTGATACTTTACATTTTCTTCTACTCTTTACTACTGCATGAGTAAACCTTGATCTTGATCTCTTCTCAAGTCTTTTGATTCTATTAAGTATATATTTTGTTACATCTTTTCTTGGCTCCATTTTGGCTAGAAAAAAGCTAGTCCACATTTGCCTGAGTAAACTTTAGTGTCGTCCCACTGAACAATTACATGCTCATTTAGCTGAAGACCCTCTTTTTTAGGTCAGCAGAAAAAAACAATTGAACTTGTAATGACAGTTCTAAACAAAATGTGGCGAAGAGAAATATAAGTTTGGTGATAAGAGACAAGGAAGATGGTCAGCTTTACCATTTTTCCTGGAAAAAAACAGTGGATTTGATGAAAAAAACACATAGTAAGGTTTTTTTCCTTATTTTTTTTAGTACTGAAAACAATATAATGAATACTGTTTAAAGGTTTTGAGGGTTGTTTTTTTCTTGTTATTGATGTGCTGTTGTTCCTTTTCCCATTAACTTTTTATTTTTTAATTTATTATTTCTACAGTGGGAATTAATCTTCACTGCCAATAAAACTAGAAGAAAACGGAGGAGTTTTTCAAAGTTTCTTAGCGCAAAGCTTCAGAAAAGAAAATAAGAGTAGCTTACTGATGGCTTTACTATCAACTTGTTTGCAGTCAGTAATACTTTACTCAGTAGCTTAAGCAAAACAAAAATGGAAGAGCTATATATGAGAAAAATGTTTGAGAGAAATGCACAGGGAACTGGGATACTTTTTTAAATCAGAAAAAAGGGTTCTGTAAAATGTTTTGTCAAAAGTTATCATTCAAGTTGAAATTTTTCACAGGAAAAAGAAAAAAAAACAAAAAAACCCAGGTTTACTTCAAATAATGATATAGTTTTTAAATTTTTAGTCAGCTCCCATTTTGATCTAAAGCCAGAGACATCAGTACAACATGAACTAACAGTATAAAATCTGGTAACTAAAGGATTGTGTCTGTTTCCGCAATGCATTTCTGCCAGTTTAATTGACTTTAGTCAATTAAAAATATAAAACACTGGAGTTTCATTAAACATACTGTATCTTTTAACATGCTGGAATGGAGTGTCAAACTAAGACCAAAAGACTGCTTTTATGGACTTTTACAAATGTAAACAGGAATATACTTATTAAGGTCTTACTGCTGTGATTTGTTGTCCATAAATCTCATTTTTTGGGGCCACCATGTGCTGAAACACATGTACAATCTTATGTATTTACAGATAAGTTGACCAGCATGCTATATAGACAGCTAATGTTTATTTTGTCCTTTTGCTTCTCAGCCAAAAAATAGCTCAGCTCAGAATTAACATGTCAATTTTGAAACAGCCAAGAGTATATTTTACTGAAGGTTTTAAAGCTTACTGTAAATATTAAATTCATAGATAAAATAAAAAATTAGATACTTCTTGATGTTATTATAATATGTAATATTACATATTATATGTCATATGTAATATATTAATACAGATTAATAGGTAATATTGTACATTATGTCGCTATATAGTAATTATTAATATTATGAAATATTAATGTAACATATTAATATTTAATATTATGCACTAAATATTACATGTAATGTTTGCAATACATGTAGTGTAATATTACATGGGCAACTATGGACAATGTGACCTTACATTCACAAGGCTCACATTTCCTCACTTTGTAATGGCAACTTTTAGAAAGCCATGCTATGAGATCAGCTAGGAAGAGTTATAAACAGTAACTGTGTAATAGTGATTGGCAAATGGACATGGTAAAAAAAACACAGATATTTTAATTGCAGAATCAACTGAATGTGTTGAGGAAGTTGATATCTCCTACAAAGTGTGGGGTTTCTTTTCATATTTTTCTTAATGAGGTCTGGAAAGCAAAAAAGTGGGAATAAACTTCAACCCGGTATGTATTTTTGATCCAGTATTTCATAGTTATTCATGATGATGGAATTCTCTTCTCCAAGAGACCCTTATGAATAAATATTAGTACAACCGAACAGGAGTAAAGAACTGTTTTGCTACAAATCTTAAATTCTTGTAACAGCTGTACCCTTTAAGCTAACTTTACAACTGTTCCTTCCCACAATGAGGTCAAGAAAACCAAGTAACTTCAAACTGTTATGAAATTTATTAGAATCTGAATACTGCTGAGAAATGCATAATTTATGGTATTAATATCTGATTAAGTGCTAAATGGATGTCAGGAGAGATCTCCACAGTAATCCACTTAGCTTTTAATGTCTAATTATCACTTCATAGTGAGAGAGAGCTGAATAATTGAGAAATGCAATACTGGGAGAACTCAAACGAGATTTTTGTGTGCAATTTCGCATGTTATTCTTCTATCAGGAATAAGTTCAGCAGGTACAAGGAACAAAGGAAAAAATAAATCGTATAATATAAGAAGGGCTGGAAATAATTTTATATTAAAGTGTTTACTTCTGTACTGTTTATTTTTAAAAATTACCTTATGTTCTCACAAGATAAATTGTTTAACTACAAATTCAATTCCTGAGATATCAGTGAAATAAAATGTGACCACAAACAAGTACAAACTACGGCTACAGATGAACACCACTAAACATTTTTTTACTGCAAGGGTGACCAAGCACTACAACAGATTTCCCAGAGATGTGGTGGAGTCTCTGTCTTTGGAGATACTGAAAAATCCATCTGACATGGCCCTGGGCAGCCTTGGGACCCTGCTTGAGCAAGGGAGTTAGACAACACGCATGTCATCCAGAGGTCTGTTTCCAACCTCAACCATTCTGGACCTGGAGCTGGACAAAACTGGTCTTAAGGATAACAAGAAATAGTATTTCATATATTTAAGAGCCACCATAAAAAGTAAATTCAGATATAAAATATAATCGCAGCTCAATGAAGTGTAAAAGCATTTAAGTAGACATACAGAAATGATCCCAAGAGGATCCTAGAGAGATGAAGAAGCCAATAGTATGATCATATTCCTCCTAATGAAGGACTGTAGCTTCTGTAACACTGCCCCCAACACCACCACTATGAAATTAGACCCACCCCAATTATTATTATATTTTTAGTATTCCAGTTACATTACCAATAAATTCTTGGCTTTATAGTCATATACTTTTCACTTGCCCATAACCAAGATTGTGACTTGTCCTGGCTTAAGCCCATACAGTCACTCAGGAACCATGCAGCTGTTTGCTCACTCCTCCCCCTTCCTCCCGCCCCCACCTCCCAGAGGGATGGGGAGGAGAATTCAAAAAATGTAACTCCCATGGGTTGAGATAAGAACAGCCCAGTAACTAAGGTATAACACAAACCACTGCTGCTGCCACCAATAATAATAATGATAAGGGAAATAACAAGGGAAGAGAATACAACCACTCACCACCCGATGACCAATATCCAGCCCAACCCAAGCAGCAATCTAGCCCTTCCTGGTAACTGCCCCAGTTTATATACTGGGTATGACATGTTGTGGTGTGGAATACCCCTTTGATTACTTTGGGTCAGGTGTCCTGTCTCTGCTTCCTCCTGGCTTCCTCTCCTCCCTGGCAGAACACGAGACTCAGAAAGTCCTTGGTCAAACTAAACATGACAATAGCAACAACTACAAACATCAGTGTTATCAGCACTGTTCCCAGGCTGAAATTCAAAAACACAACACTGCACCAGCTACTGAGAAGAAGAAAAATGACTGTTACTGCTGAACACAGAACATGACCATAACAGAATCAGCTAGAAATGTATGTACTAGTAGGCCTGACATTAAATACAACTTCTGGAAGGTCCTTGTAAAGAATGTAACTTGTAGTTGCCTTCTATACTGCAGAGTGCACAAAAGTCTGCACTTCTAATAAGGGTGTTTCGTTTTTAACTGACGCAAACATCTTAAGCATTAAAATCAGATTTTGACTTCTTTAGGACTTTAGCTACATTTCTAGGCATGGTTTTGGTTTTTGCTTTGTTCTGTTTTAGCACTTCTTCTCTCATTTTAATGAACTAGATGATCTCAAGGTCTTTTCCAACCCTAACCATTTTATGATTCTATGATTCTAATATTACCACTTTTTTGGCAGAAATTATGTAAGCAACAAACAGTACGCTAATAAGGAGTATATATATCTACACTGAGCATTTCCCATTCTCTATTTTATATGGCAACAAGCTTATCAAGTAAAATACCTTACATGACCTAATACTTTTCTTCAGTACATAAGTACTTGGAGAGCATCATAATTATTATGTTTTTTTTTACTCTAAAGTTAAAGTAATTTTAGCAAGCTACAACTTCTTTTTCTCCTAGTGTAGTAATACCCAGTTAGATTTAGTGCACATGTGCACGTGTGCAACTGCAGACATACACATACACCCACTACGTTTTGACCATTGAAACAAAGAAGCTAGTAGGAGCTAGTGGGAAAAATCATGGCAGTCAGGTGAAGTTCTCGATGACAGGAAAAAGAGTAATATAACACCCATTTTCAAGAAGGGGAAAATGGATGACCCAGGGAATTACAGACCAGTCAGTCTCACCTCTGTGCCTGTCAAAATCTTGGAGCAGGTTCTCCTGGAAGGCATGCTAAGGCACATGAAAAGCAACAAGGACCTTGGTGACAGCCAGCATGGCTTCACTAAGGGGAAATCCTGCCTGACCAATTTGGTGGCCTTTGATGATAGGGCTATAGAACTGATGGACAGCGGTAGAGAAGCTCATGTCACCGACCTGGACTTGCTCAAAGCATTCGACACTGTCCCACACGACATCCTTGTTTCTAAATTGGAGAGACATCAATTTGATGGATGCACCACTCAGTGGATAAAGAACTGGCTGGATGGCCACATGCAAAGAGTTGTGGACAATGGCTCAATGTCCATCTGGAGACCAGTAATGAGTGGTGTGCCTCAGGGACTGGTGTTGGGACCGGTCTTCTTCAACATCTTTGTCAGTGATGTGGACAGTGGGATTGAGTGCGCCCTCAGCAAGTTTGCTGATGACACCAGGCTGTGTGGTTCAGTTGATACGCTGGAGGGAAGGAATGCCATCCAGAGGGATCTTGACATGACTGTAAGGTGAGCTATCCAACCTTATGAAGTTAAACCATGCCAAGTACAAAGTCCTGCACCTGGGTCGGAGCAATTCCAGGCACACCTACAGGCTGGGCAGAGAAGAGATTCACAGCATCTCTGTGGAGAAAGACTTGGGGTTTTGGTGGATGAGAAAATGAACATGAGCCGGCAGTGTGCGCTTGCAGCCCAGAAAGCCAACCGTATCCTGGGCTGCATCAAAAGGAGCGCGACCAGCAGGTCAAAGGAAGTGATCCTGCGCCTCTACTCTGCTCTCATGAGACTTCACTTGGGGTATTGTGCACAGTGCTGGTGTCCTCAACATGAAAGGGACATGGAACTGTTGGAACAAGTCCAGAGGAGGGCCACGAGAATGATCAGGGGACTGGAGCACTTCCTGTATGATGACAGGCTGAGAAAGTTCGAGCTGTTCAACCTGGAGAAGAGAAGGCTGTGTGGAGACCTCATAGCAGCCTTCCAGTATCTCAAAGGGGCCTATGAGGATGCTGGGGAGGGACTCTTCATTAGGGACTGTAGTGATAGGACAAGGGGTAATGGTTTAAAACTTAAACAGGGGAAGTTTAGATTGGATATAAGGAGGAAATTCTTTCCTGTTAGGGTGGTGAGGCACTGGAATAGGTTGCACAGGGAAGTTGTGAATGCTCCATCCCTGGCAATGTTCAAGGCCAGGTTGGACAGAGCCTTGGGTGACATGGTATAGTGTGAGGTGTCCCTGCCCATGGCAGGCGGGTTGGAAGTAGATGATCTTAAGGTCCTTTCCAACCCTAACTATTCTATGATTCTATAATATTAAAAAGTAGCTTCTTTGGCAGCACATGAGCAGTTAAGATTCCTCTTGTGAAATGAACTAAACATGAAAAACAGGAACATATAATTCAGCCCATTGGTGGAGAGATTTCTGCTATAGATGGAATGAGGTGATTACAACTGGATAATCTCCACTGGCAAAAGATGGAATTCAGACAACCTGTTTAGACCAAATCATTACTTTTTAGATTTCTAAAGACACCTCAGACTTAACTACCTCATGCATTGATACATTACCTCTCTCTTAATGTTTAATTAAAAAAAGAACAAATGATACAGCCATCTCAAATGGCAATTGGTTTCACAATGTACATATTTATCTGCAGTGGTATTTGGAAAATAATGTTTAATATTATTTTTGTCAAAATTTGAAGTGTTAATGATAATTTCTCACTTATTTTACCTCCAAAATTCCTTGTCTCTCCATTTTAGGCAGGTGTTTCATATATGCCAGTGGAGGTGAATTATTCTTCTGAAAATAAGGGATTATAAAAGTAAACCCAATAAAAATGTGGTATTCATACTTTTCTAATGACACATTTTCTAATTAAGATCTAAAACAAATAGTTTACATTACGTCCTGAAAAACAAAAAATTCGCTCTGGTTGGAGATAACCAGTTTCAAAATTGGAACTCCTCATATACTAGAGCTGATTGGCTGAAAGATATTAGGCACATTTGCACCATACAGTGAACCAGTTTTCTAGAAAGCTATTTCTCCTCTTATGAAAACAACATAACCTTTTAACACAAAGACACACGTGTCCCAGCAAGTGAGACCAAAGTGAAACACTAAATACTGTCCCAGGTTCATAGACTAAGGGGATCTAAGCTTAAATTCAAACAGTAATTGTTCAAGTGAGTATTATTAGGCTTATTCTCAAATTTTATTTTCCAGCATTTTTTTATTTACATGGAGTTGGACTTAAAGCTTTTTAGAAAGATTGGGAATACTTCCACTGACCACAGTGAGCTTATGACTTAGCTGCATGAATTATAAATATGGGCATGTAGTCCGGAATGTTTAGTATGCAGTTAAAATTTCATCTTCTCCTGGCTTAGAATGAAATGTATCATTCAAGGACCCTTACGGAACAGTCCCTTATGAACGTGTCTCTGTAACTACTGTTCTAGCACAGAGTATATCAGTTGAGATACTTTTTACACAATGTCTTTGTATTTGCTTGATATATATTTTATTAACCTTGGCTCTTAAATTAACTCATGATTCTGGAACATACAATTTGACTTTTGACCATCTAATAGATTATCTGTCCTTTCTTATAGCTGCCTCCAGAATTTAGCTGGAAACCTGGCATTAAAGATTCAGCCTTTGGCACAGTCTTTTACAGGCCTCCTTTTCAAACAGTCTTTTATTCTCCTGGGAGACAGGGGTTTGTTTCCTTGTTGCTAAAGCACCCTTCACATCTCACTAAGAAAGATGGTTCATTAAAGAAATCCCAGGATACTTGAAGAATATGCAAAATATGTTTCATGCCAGAAACAAGAGAAATTTCATATAGCTTTATCCCCTTTCACTGTCTTTTTAAACTCATCCTGAAGGGAATCAGTCAGTCATCATATATGAAATAGGAAGAAATCCAGAACAACCACTCACGCATCCAATCACAGAGAGAGAGAAACTTCCAGAAGGAGCATCCTACCCAGCCTGGATAAACAACATCATCCTTGCAGCCTCCTCTGCCCTCTGGAAGAGTCATGAATGTCACACTTGAGAGTTCCAGAAAGGTGGTGGGAATTTTTGAGTTTTATAGAAATTCCTTGGCAAATTTGCCCCTTATTATTTAGAGATAAGGATTCCGGACTGAGAACAGGATGATATGGGTTATAAACCTTGAGTAATGTCAGTGCACTGGGATGGCAGCCCTAATTTGATGGGTGCTACAAAAATTAATCACAGGATAGTTTGGGCTGGAAGGGACCTTCAAAAGTCATCTAGTCCACCCTCCAGTCCTCTCCCCAGCAATGAGTAGGGACATCTTCAAGTAGATCAGGTTGCTTAGAGCCCCATTAATATTTCACAGGATGGGGCATCTGCCACCTCTCTGAGCAACCTGTGCCAGTGTTTTACAACCCGCATCATAACAGATTTCTTCCTTATACCTAGACTTAACCTGTCCTCTTTTAATTTAAAACCAATACCTCATCACCAGAGGACCTATTGAAATTTTTGTCTCCATCTTTCTTATAAGACCCCTTTAAGTATTGAAAGACCACATTAAGGTCTCCCTGGAGCCTTCTCCAGGCTGAAGAACCCCAACTCTCTCAGCATGTCCTCACAGGAAAGGTGTTCCATCCTTCTGATCATTTTCCTGGACGTGCTCTAGACCTGCTCCAACAAGTCTATGTTTTTGCTGTGGTGAAGGCTACGGAGTTGGATACAGTACTCTAACTGATGAAGTTCTAATGTTATTTAATGTTCTTATTAATGACTTAGAAAGCAGAGGAAACAGAACTTCAGTCACATAGTTTATACTAAATTGGTGACCAATACAGAGGAGTAAGATAAAATAAAAACATATGTAAAGATATTAAATATTTTAAATGCTCATGTTCTAAAACGGAGATATGTCTCAAGAAATAGAAATTGAAACAAGTACATTTCAGAAAAAGAATAGTAAGCTATTCAGAGAGTCCCAGAATGTAAACCAAAGCATAGAAGTTGTTGCGGAATATAAGTTTCCAGTGTAATACAGGTTAAAAAGAAAGCAGATAAGTCATAGAAAAAATACACATCAATAACATTCATAGAATCATAGAATAGTTAGGGTTGGAAAGGACCTTAAGATCGTCAAGTTCCAACCCCCCTGCCATGGTCAGAGACACCTCACTCTAAACCATATCACTCAAGGTCTCTTCCAACCTGGCCTTGAACACTGCCAGGGATGGAGCATTCACAGCCTCCCTGGGCAAACTATTCCATTGCCTCACCACCCTAACAGGAAAGAATTTCCTCCTTACATCCAATCTAAACTTCCCCTGTTTAAGTTTTAACCCATTACCCCTTGTCCTATCACTACAGTCCCTAATGAAGAGTCCATCCCCAGCATCCCTGTAAGCCCCCTTCAGATACTGGAAGGCTGCTATGAGGTCTCCATGCAGCCTTCTCTTCTCCAGGCTGAACAGCCCCAACTTTCTCAGCCGATCTTCATATGGGAGGTGCTCCAGTACCCTGATCATTCTCGTGGCCCTCCTCTGGACTTTTTCCAACAGATCCATGTCCTTTTTATGTTGAGGACACCAGAACTGTACAGAATACTCCAAGTGAGGTCTCACAAGAGCAGAATAAAGGGGCAAGATCACCTCCTTCGACCTGCTGGTCACACTCCTTTTGATGCAGGCCAGGATATGGTTGGCTTTCTGGGCTGCAAGCGCACACTGCCAGCTCATGTTCATTTTCTCATCGACCTGCACCCTCAAGTCCTTCTCTGCAGGGCTGCTCTGAATCTCTCCTCTGCCCAGCCTGGAGCTGTGCCTGGGATTGCTCCGACCCAGGTGTAACAGTCATCAATAACACAGATGAAACTGTGTCACATTGTACTATCTGAAAGGAAGAAGTATTTGAACAGAATGTTGGTTTGCTTTTTTGTTTTAGAAGGAACAGCTACTGAGCAAAGATTAAGAGACAGCTTAAAAAAGCCTTGGATTTTTAATCCATGTGTTCCCATAATTCTAGCTTCAATGGAGATACAGCTGATTGTCAGCTAATGATGTGGTACACTGTGTTTGAGAAACAGTAATACCTGTTTAAGCATGATTATCCATTCTTTAAAGAGGAAATTTGACGTTCAGGTTGCTGTAAGGATACTGTAAGTGGATTGGTTTAGTTCAACATGGTAAAACAGTTAATTGCTTTTCTTAATCATGTTTTCTACATAGTTTCAGTCATGATAATTTCTTCAGAAACACTCAATTCCAACTTGAATTCCTCCACCTCACAGAAAGGCTTCAAGAGCTAAACGATGCAAGACTAAGGCCTTCTAAAGAAACAAAATAGAGCTACAAAGATCAGCTGTGTAATGAACACAGTCACTAAATCTACATGATACTGTTCTTCAACTCTCCAATGCATTTTCTATTTTTAAATGTGTTATTTCTAAATCTATACTACACACCTTATCATGCTTTAAACCCATTAGTGTGATAGGTGATTTTACAGCACTGTCAACAATTTTTCTACCTAGGTAAGATCTGAAATGCTGTTCCCAGCTGAGCTAATCAACACAGGCTCAGCTGAGGAGCAGAAAAAAAGTCTCTATGGCTATTATAGTTCATCAACTTTTAAAACCACTTCATACAACTTGTTCTGAAGGCTTTTTGACTGAATTTACATAAAACGTGTACTTCCCTCCAGTTTGTTATTGATGATTTGATGATTTTTTGGTGGTGATATACAGCTAATTTGAATGTACACTATCTCTCCAGCTGCCTCTCTGAATGACTGAAGAAAGCTTAAAATTCCTACTTTCCTTTGTCACTTACAGCTGATTTACATGCTGGGTAATGAGAATGAATAATGCACTGGTGCTCTCTATGAGAGAGATGAATGGAGATCCATGGAGAAAAGAGCTTTCTTTTAGGTCCCACTCTGAATGAGAAAACAAACAAACAAACAAAAAAAAAAACCACAACAAAACCAAACCAACCAAACAAACAAAAAAAAAAACACCAAAAAAAACCAGCAACAAAAGAAATACAGACACTAATATCTGAGAAGAGACACCAGAAGAGACAGACAAGCTAAAGCCAATCAGCAGAGGTCTTGCAAACTCCCTGAGGGTAAATCTGGGAGTTCTGTGCCTTCATAAAATGAGCCCTGGTAGGTATTGGAAAGTAGGAAAAGGAAGTGGTAGTTTCTTTTGTATATACCTGATTTTGAGGTCAGCCTTTCACGTGAACACACTGATGAGGAAACACTCCTACTATGTCTCTGAAATTTTGCTACTTTTAAAATACTCAGTCAGTGACACAGAGCACCACTCTGGTTTTAGTGCTGGTCTGACAGTCCCAGAAAGTAAAAGGTCAAGGAGTTTGTACTTTGCTCAAAAATAAAAAGAAGGTTTTCAGAGATGAGTGAAAGTTTTTTAAATTCATGAACAGCTGTAGACAGCTGCAGTATTTTACATGTCAAGCTTAAGTGCAAATTTTTAAGCATGTCTTCCAGATGAGAACTTTACTAATTATTTACTCAGAAATCCACACACATTGTTAATACATATGCTTCTTTAACAACCTACAGCATCTTTAAGTTAACCGCATAACTAGTCTTCATGGACTAAAATTCCACCAAATTATTTCTTATTCATATGGGCAAAATACATTCACTGTACAGCAATTCAAACTGGAAACTGAAATACTAAAAAATATGAACATATTCATAGATATTCTGTGCATTGGGAACATTCTGTTCCATTTAAAAAAGGAGCCAGAACTTCAATACTGGTATTATATTTCTCTTTGAAATATCAGATAGAACTTTTTTACAGTCTTTTGGCTTTTCATGCAATTGCTGGATGCCAAAGAATAAAAAGAATTTCCAGAATGAAAATTTCAGTAGTCTTAATATTTCTTGTGGAAATCAAGATCTGAGAATAATTGCTGACTTAACCTGCTGTAGGTCACAGTCTGCATGGATTTTCCACAAGTATGGTACAATATCAGATATTAACCCTTGCTTAGTGTTCTAAGTTTATTTGCTTCAAGCTAAATATTATGCCACTATGTTTTCATGTGTTCTTTTTATTTTTTGATTCCTTATTTTTCCATCCTCCGTTACTACAGTGCAATGCTCCAGATGGACTGGCACCATTATGTTTTCACATAATTCAGATTGCTATCTTAGGTGACAAATCTTTGTAAGGACCTGTGCCCTAGCTAAAACCATCTGCATTTCACCCTAACTAATGCTATTCAGCCATACCTTCTAAAAGGCATTTTAAACAGCTGGAAACATTTCTAGACATCTATTGAAGACTATTAGAGATTTAAGTACCTTGGTTGTTGGTTTTGCTTTCTGTCAGTTATCACTGAAAATTTTTTAACAGGAAACTGAATCTTCTGCAAAGCAGTGAAGTGTTCCCTTTTTCTTCATTTAATGAAGGTAAGTATTCTGAGTGAATTCCTCCAGTAATACTGAGAAAGTTACTTATTTTATTCCATTATTTTAGTCCATAGTCATTGATGTCTGAAATCCGCTTGCACAAACAATTTCTCTTTCAAAGGTGACAATGAATAACATAAAGAATGCAATGAACAAAGCTTCAAATGACAGCATCTGGTGCTCAGACTTACACTGCTCTGTAATTCCAGTGACATTCCTGTGATACAGGGACCTCCCATGATGCTACAAAAATTCCTTTACCAGCTCACCTTCAGTACAGGGGATAGAGCAGTAGAAGAAATGTTATTGTTCTTTTTATCTGTTTGAGTTGAGACTTACAAGACTTTCACTGTACTTCAACATAAAATAGAGAAGTTCCCCAAATATTCTGCAAATGGCTGAACGCCTGCTTATCAATAGGAAGCAGTGAATTTATTATTTTGCTTTGCTTGTACATGTAGCTTTTGCTTTGCCAATTAAAACTACTTTTAAAAAGGAGTTCAACTTTCAAAGGTTTTTCTTACTTTTACCCTTCTAATTCTCTCCTCCATCCCACTGGTGGAGAGTGAGCAACTGGCTGTGTGGTGCTTAGCTGCCTACCAGCATTAAATCATATCTTCTTCCCTGTATTCTGCAGAACAAAATGATTTAAAAATCTGGATTTGACTAGATAGAAATGCTTTCAATTGTGCCATGTCGTTGTTTTGTTCATAAGATAAATGTTGCCTTAACTAGATTGTAAAAGATACAGGAACTTTTATGCCACATATTTTCTTCTCTGGGGCACTAGCTGTTATGGCACCAGAACTACTTTTTGCAGAAGACTGTTATGAGCCAGCATAGTGCAAGCTTCATCCAAATCTCTTTATAGTCATTTCCCATATACCTGTAGAAATTAGCAGCCCTTTCTCAACTCAATAAAAAAAATGAGATAAAGAGGGGGAAAAAATTGTGAATAAATCAATGAATTATCTTGATGAGTATTCTAAAAGGAAAGTTTGAAGATGAGGAAAAATTATCTAACTGAAGCAGTACTTTAAATAATGGTTGGTGAGTTTGCTTCGGGTGTAGCTCATTTTAGCAGCAGTAAGATTATTTTAATTAAAAGACTTTTCCACCAACTAAATGAAGTGTCTAACATGCCCAATCAATTCCTGAGAATATGATTGCTCTACACACAAGGAAAGATAGTAGTTAATTAGAGGAAGCTTCTCCAAGGACAATTGTTCTCCCACGCACAACCTGAGAAATTGCTGACATGGGTTGTTTCATTTCAATGTCATAAGCCATGTACTGACATGCACTGTTGTAGATACAAAGGTTTTTATCCACTTTCAGAGAAGAGAAAAAGCAAAAAGAAAATAAGGAGCTACCAGTGGAATGAAGTCTAAAATACAAAAGCTGTATCATCTGTTCAAGAAAAATAACTATGTTTTATAACCTTTTTATTGTCTCTTTTGACCATCTAAGCTGAATACTTGGATATTTTTCTGTGTCAACTATCCAAAACATATTTTACATATGAACAGAAATAAGAAATGCAGTTTAAAATTGCATTTTTATTGTGTGCATGTGCTAAGCTTCTACAAGGCTTCATTAAAGAGTATAAAACAAAAAAGGAATTTTGTATTGTTTTTTAAATCAAAGTTCTGCTTTTCACAGCTGACAAGGTTACATCATGTCATATTTCTTTTCGCTAAGATAAATCTACTCCAAATATGATTTAAATGTTAATGCAAAGGCTGCAGCTGTAGTGTGTATAATTTATAAACACAATTAAGAACAATCAGTTGTGAAACTGCAATAGCCTTTCTGATTGCAGATGCTATTTCATTCAGAGTCAAGTAAACATGACAAATTTGCCACTGCAGTGTCCTTCCCTCTCTCCCTTCCCAAACACAGAAATTAAACAATAAACAGGTGTAGGTTAAAATATTGGTATGGAACAAGAGTGAAGATGAAACTTACTATTTAATAACAGAAAGAAGTAAAAAAAAATACATCTAATACAAGATGAAGAACCTCTTACAGTGATATCACACAGAGGAAAAAACATTATTTCCCTGAACACTGAAGTCAAGTCCACTAGAACTCAGGCATAACTCAGCATTTAGTAAGGTTAAATTTTATAAAATTGCATCTATTTATTGCCATTTACTATAGTCTATCAGATTTTTGTTTGATGATTATGTTGTACAGTAGAAACCCTACTATTACCTTAAAAGCCTTGAAGCACTGTAGTCGAACATTATTTTTATTAACAAATCCATATTTTTAGCTGTTGCACCAATAAAAAGTAACCCAGGATTAGTTTGAAGAAAGATCATAGAGGTGGTAAGGTGGAAGTGAAAGAAGAAGCTGATAGTTACAACTCTCTGGGATATGATTCTATAATATCTATCTCAATAGCAGTAAAGTCAATTTTCTCTTTTTAATACTAGCATTCTTTTAAATTAATCTAATTTTCATTCTTTATGCAATTAAGTTTCTTTCAAATTGTTATTTTTGTAAATTCTGGTAAATCTTTTTTGGCATGTGTCTTTAAATGTATATACACATCACTAATACCGGTTTCCTTAATTTCACCTAAAGCTGGAGTGAATCATATTCAACGATCCTGTTTCAGTACTCTTCTTATGCAAAGATTAGTGAAGGATTTTAGAATCCAACCTAAATGAGGTTCTAGTTAAAGGGTAAGAATGGAAGAAAAACTAGGAATTGTATTCCTTGTAAAATAAACCCCAATCTGGTTAATCTAAACTGCTTTTGTAGGCTTCTTTTGTAGGCAATTGAAAGAGTAACACTCCTGATGTGTTTCTACCACTAGCAAATATCCAATAAAAGTGGTCCTAATTACCCTCTGAAAATGCTTATTCACTGATGATACACAGAACCTTAAAGACTTGGTTACTAGGTCTCACATTACTTTATAGACTTCTAAAGTAATGTGAAAGTGAATCATTTAACTCCACCCCAGATTAAGTTGCATAAGTCATTGGTGGCCAACCAAATAATTGAAACATGAAGTGGGATTCAGCTCTCAGAAAAGATAAGTATTGTTATGTGGACTAATAAAGGTTGATACAAACTAACCACCTTCCTAAACTCCTTTGTTTTATCTCCAGAAACTATAATCAGATAACAGACATCTAGTTCACATGTAGAGCTTCTACATGCAGAAATACACTTAAGTCTCTTAAACTGAAGCTGAAGCTGAAGCTTAATCTATGTCTATTCTTATTATAACCTAAACTGGAAGCTTCAAATGTAAACCTTCATGCTTTATTTAAATTTTGCAGACATCACAGCAGAGGCCAGAAAATGCAGAGAGTTGTGATTACTTCACCAAAAAAAATTCAGCATTCCTATATTGAATATTTAAAAGGAAATGAAATTACAAACTTCTGCATGATTTGCATATGCCTTACCTGTGAAATTATGAGGACACAGACACTGAAACAAAGGTTGTTCTCCCATTTGGCTCATATCGATGCAAGTTGCTCCATCAGAACAACTATTTGGGTAAACCAAACATGCATCTTCAGCAAATTGGCAAAATTCTCCTGTCCATCCAGGTGCACAAAGGCACTAGATATAGTAAACACACAAACAGCAACAGAACAACCACTGAGAAAACACAAAATTAAAATTTAATGTCAAAGTTTACAGAAGTCTTGTATTTTACTACTGAACTAAAGTACAGCAGAATGCAGTGTTGCACCCATCTGAGACTATTCTACATGCCTGTATCTGCAGATGATAGAAGAGTTGAAAGACTCAAAATTCATGTACCATGTCTGTTAAAAAAGTGTGGGAAAAGAGGATACTTGAGCAGGAGAAAACGGCAAGATAATTACTGGCTCTTAAGGGATGGAGCTGCCCGCAGGAACAGAAGAATTCAGCATGCAAAAAAGATTTAAAAGGCCTTGAGGTGAGGGAGAAACCAGGCAGTGATACTAACACAGCCTGCAAGACAAACACAGTGGCCAACTGGTAATGAGAAAAAATAATATGGGGGTTCCATTGTATGTTCTGACCCTATCTGTTAACTAAAATAAATAAAACTCATTTCTGCAGAGGAAAGGGGAAGGTTTAAAGCTATCTAGTGACGTTTTTCAGTACAAGGCTCAATATAGTATTTTCCTTTAAGAAAAAAAAATATATTTCTGGAGTAACTGAGAAATCTTTGGTAGTCTTCACACATTACACATCTTTTGTTTTGGAGCAATGACAATACAATCATGACTCATTGAGACAAAGAGTTTCATTTACAAAAAAACTGAACTAAACATAGGGACAAATATGTTGCAACATTATTCCATTATTATCACAGAATTATTATTAAGCATTACTAGGACAGAAACATGTTGGCAGAGTCTTTTTACTTCAATAACCTTGAAGCACCAGGACTAAGAAGCACCATAAAAAAAAAAAAGACACTAGATATAACTATAAGCAAAAAAATAAAAGATACAGAAAATATTCTTTTGGAACACAAGCTTAATAGATTAACTTTTCAAAAGAGTCCCATGAAACCTATAAATTACAAGTGCTCTGATAAGGATATAATTAATAGCTTGACTTGAATCCAATTATAAGGGCAATAAAACAGTATAGCCAACAGTAGCATAAAATTATTTTACAACTTTTTGAGGGTGCTGCCAGCCACAATGTATAAGCATTTCACATGTGTACAATGTGACCAGCAAAGGGATGCACAAGGGTGTAGTTGCACATCATGTAAGTAAAAAATGTTGCTAAAGGAGGAAATTAGCTTAAGGCATGGAAAACAGGCATGACATACTGCTGAATGCAGAAGAAGAATGACAGGCAAGACACAGAAAAGACCCAAGGCAAGAAATATCAGAAGAGGAAACCCACCTTTTTTAAGGGAGGGAGGGGGTAAAATGCATGAAATGCTAGACATGAAGAGGAAAGGTGGAGCAAAAGGAAAACAAGCTCACTTCCGTAATGACTTCTCATGAAATTGCTCATAAAACAAATTATCTTGACTTTGGAAGTAAGAACAACCAACAGTCAGAGCCATCAGCAATAACTATATGGCACCAGCTCCATGGTATTGTATAATCACAGGGTATTTAGAATGTAAGTATTGCAGAATAACAGTATGTAAGTGTAGTGTGAATGGCTGACATGTACAAAGTAAGTTCAAAGTTTTGTTTTAAAAATTTGCTCAGCAATTCAGTCTTCTTAACATTCCCATTACAGTGATCTCTGATTTCCTGATATACATCTTCTGAAAAAATGAACAGTGTTCAGGTAGCCAAGTGAAGAAGACTTTAAGAGAACTAAAGTGATGGGAATCCCACATTTTGAAACTCTGAACTCAACTAATGAAACAGCTGATAGCTAAAGTGGGTTGTCATCTCTTGAGTCACCAACACATAAAAGGAACGTCATATGCAGCAGCATGAGTGTGACTTACCTTCTGAAGGCCTGGAAAAACTTAATGCTCTTCAGCGGCTTTATATTCCTTAGTTCTTATTTTCTGAATTTCTAATCCGTGTATCTCTGTGTTTGACAACACCTATACATGATTCTGCCATTTCCCAATTCCATTCAATCTCCAGAAACACCTGCCACTTTCAATAAACCAACCTTCTCCTGAAGTTATGTTTGGTTAACTCTGACACAACTATAAAAATGTAAAAACAACATGTCATGTTTTAGGTAGCTGTATCTATGGCAACGCCTACCTTTGTCATGCAGTAACACAAAGCTTCCCTGAACAAACCTATAAAATATTATTTATTCTATATGTCAACATATTTTACCTTCACAGATTCCCAGAATAATATAGATTGAGAGAGATCTTTGAATGTCATATAATCCTATTCCTTGCTCAGAGCAGTTCAGCTTTAAAATCCAAGCTGGTTACTGAGGACCTTGTCTTGTTGAGGTCCGAATATCTATAAGGACAGCAATTCCACAGCCTTTCTGGGCCACTTGCTGCAGTGTTTAACTGCAGTATCAGTATATTATAAACAATTTCTTCTTCATATTTAGTCAGAATTTCCCTTATTGCAACTTGTACCAGTTGCCTCTCGTTCAGTTGCTATGCACTTCTGAGGAAAGTTTGGCTATGTCTTGGCTGTGATCACTCAATAGGGAGCTGAAGAATTATATCCCTATTCAGCTTTCTGTTTCCAAGACTAACCAAACCCAGATCCTTCAGCTTTTCTTCCTGTATCATGTGCCGCAACCTTTTCACAATATTGGTGCCTCTCAGCTGGACTTGTTCCAATCTTTTCCAGTCCTTTATTTTTTTATTTTTTCTATTTTTTTTTTACACGAAAGCCCAAATTCTCACGCAGAACTCTAGGGGTGGCCTCCAAGTGTTGAGCTACACTTTTACTAATACAAGCCATTATAAAATGAAGCTAGCCTTTATCACCTTCTGATTACACTGATTCATAAAAGGAATCATGTCCAGCACGTCGAAGGAGATTTTGCACCTCTTTTCTGATGAGACCCCACCTGGAGTACTGCATCCAGCTCTGAAGCCCTCAGAACAGGAAAGACATGGATTTGTTGGAGCAGGTCCAGAGCAGGGCCACAAAAATGACCAGAGGGATTAAGCACCTCCCCTCTGAGAGAAGGCTGAGAGCTGGGGCTCTTCAGCCTGGAGAAGACTGGACCATACTGTGACCATTCAGTATTTAAAGTGGTCTTATAAGAAAGATGGGGATATTTTAATAGGTAAGATGATAAGACGAGGTAATGTTTTTGAACTAGAAGAGGGTGCATTCAGACTAGATATAAGGAAGAAATTTTTCACAATGGTGGTGGTGAAACACTGGCACAGGCTGCCCAGAGGTATGGTAGGTGGCTCATTCCTGGAAGTGTTCGAGGTCAGGTTGAATGGAGCTCTGAGCCATCTGATCTAGTTGAAAACCTGCCTGCCCATTGCATGAAGTTGGACTGTATGACCCTTAAAGGTTCCTTCCAACCCAAGCCATCCTATGATTCTGTGATCTCTAATATGATATGCTCATTCATGTGAATCCCTGATTTCAGGTAAGACTCTTTAGGGGTCTGGGTAGAAAAACGGTGTATCTTGAATAAATTAATTCATTTTATTCTTTCCTTTTTCAGGCTTACATATGTAGGGAAAACAGAAATTACTTTTTTTTATAGCAACTAATATTCCTCAGGCTTCCCATGAAGTAGAATTCTATCTGTGTACATCTCCTATAGAGACAAGGAAGGTGAACTTGACTTTTGTGTAGTTTGAGCATGTGCTGCATCTCATCACTTTAAAAAATACTTAAATTTTATTAATATTTAATTGTAACCTAGAAAGGAAAATTAAGAATGTGCATATTTTATTTGGTAGTAAATGAATATAAAGCTGATACTGAAAGATTAAAATTATTCTGCAAGAAGCTGTAGCTGTAGCATGTACTAGAAAATTACTGAGCAATGTAGGAAACAGCTGCTTAAGGCACCACAAAATTTAAGCGGCACATGGATAATGTGTTACTGGCACTAATAAGCAGATTAAAGAATTTAGTTGTAAGTTATGCACCTCAGAAATACACAGTGATGAGCTGGCTGGCTGAACTTTCATGGAATATTTCCACAGCAATCCTCCTTATCCCAAGAGGCCAGCTCCTTATTAGGTAGAGAAGTCAGAAAAGAAGATATTTAGGCAATTTCTGCCCAAATTGAGAAGTAGTTTAAACTTGAGAAGTGGTTCAAACTTGAGCACTGATTCTGTTAGAAAGTAATTAAAACTCAGCTAGTGTGATGTGCTGGTTTTAGCTAAGATAGAGTTAATTTTCTTCATAGTAGTTAGTGTGGGGCTATGTTTTGGGTTTGTGCTGGAAACAGTGTTAATAGAAATGTTTTAGTTATTGCTGAACAGCCCTTACACAGAGTCAAGGCTTTCCTGCTCCTCACCCCACCCAACCAGTGAGTAGGTAGTAGGATGTGTTTCTACAACATGGAAGTGCATTACAGACACTTATTTTTGCATATGATGCATTTTTAATGAACATTTTACCCAGGTACAGGCTTTCATCCCCTTTATTGATGTCATGTCTTTCAATGTGAAATAAAAGCATCTGGGCTATGGATTATATGGTCTTTGATATAGTAACTATTTCATAGTATAAAACTAGTAAGAAATACTGCTAGTATTCTTATGTGAACACTGTTTTCTTGAGATTATTTTTCCTTTCTCCTTGAAATTAGTGACGTGTTTTCTTGTCTTTCCATTCCTATGGTCTAAAACTCCTTTATCTGTCTCACCATCTCAAAACAAACTAGTAATCTGTCCTCTACATACAATGCAGGAACAGCACTGCATTTTATCAATAAAAAACAGTATTTCAGACCTATCATGTAGCATATCTTTCACTGTAATATTTATCAACTTTGTGTATTTTAGTTTTTTTTTTTTCTGGCTTATGCTTTTTTTTTTTTTTTGCTGACAATGAGTTAACATGACTATGTCATCTCAGAAGTTTTGTTTAAAAATGAAAAAAACCCAACATTCTAATTGGTTATTTTTGGTGTATTTTACTGTCTGCTTATATTTAATTATAAACTATTCTAGTAGATCAATTAAGATATGTGTATAAAGATATGTAAAGGTATTGCATGACCAGAGCTTTAACTAAACATTTTTTTGTTTGAATTGGCTCTTGGAAAATAGAATATTTAGTTTATTACTTGAAGATTTCTACTGCCTATTAACTTCTAAACTGCTCAGAGGTACTTAACAGCATGTATGAAAAGTACTTAGGGTGCTTTGATGCTGTTTATCACAACAGAATAAGAAAAATAGGAAACGGTTGTTTAGATTAAGTTCAAATTAAATACTGAAGAAGCACAGAACTGTATAGGATATTTCAAAATTAACGTGATCTCTTCTGTGGAATTACTGTTACCTTGTGGAAGAAAATGGACTAATTAACCTGTGCAAAACTAGACCATAATAGAAGTATCTGACTTTGAACTACTGTTGTTTGAATAGTCAGCTAGAAGGACAAATACAGGGGACACATCAGTGGAATTAATGATGGTGGCAAAGTCGCTTCACAGAGATGAGATTATATTGTTCAGGCAGTCCACGGGGAGAAACCAATAGAAGAGACTAGATATTTTTTTTTTAGGAAAATGACAATAATCTAGTTTATATGTTGTTTGTAAGTATAAAAGTTGCATCTGAGAGCAGTAGATTTTGCAGTGCCAATTTTCACTGTTTCCAGCATTGCTAGTAGAGCTGTTATAAATATTCATAACAATTTTATCACCCCAAACAACAGCTCTAACATATAGTATGCCAAATATATTAAATGTTTATTTCCTTACGGCTTTTTTATACTCAGAAAACAAATGTTGATTGATACAGTGTAAAGGGCTTTAAAAGACGCCTGGTGGCTTTTTTTTGTAAAGAACTGCATTCTGCATTTGTTAAACAAGGTAATGTTTTCTCTCAGATACCCTTCTTTTTAATTCTGGGTATGTTACCTAGAACTTACTTCTCTCATGCAATACATACAAATGGCTGCTCTAAGAGTAAGTTTGAAGGCTTGTCAGGACTACGAGATCTAAGCTGATGTAGCTCAGTTCTGGAGATTATTGCTAATTCTGCATAGAGATGCTTTATTTGGGGTTATAAATTCATCCAGACTTCTGTGGATAAAGTATCACCAAACAGCATTAGGACTGAGAGCAGCTTCTCATGGAAGAACTTACAAAGTGGTAACGGGGAGCAGTAGCAGCAGAGTTTCCACAAAGGCTGTTCAGGCTGGTGTAGGGCGTACAACAGGCCTGCAGGGCTTTGCAATGCTTGCCACTTTTCTGAAAATCAGCAGATTGTTTCCCAGACTGACAGCCAGCTGATGGGTCTGGTTCTGCACCCACAGGGGCAAACCTCATCTGGTTAGGGATGAAACTTGGAGCTTTGTCTGCCTGACAGTCATTTCTGCACAAGTTCTTTTGAATGCATACCTCATTCCAGCTTTCTAACATGGGGAAAAAAAAAAACCAAAACAGGAGAAAGAGAGGTTCCGTCCTCTTTCCCTCATCCACCCATACGGATTATATTTGCTTTGGTGAAGACAGTTCTTTGTGTTAGTATTCAAGCCTCTTGTAGAGAACATGATCATCTTCAGGCAGCACATACTTGCTGGCTTTTGGTGTTGTTGTGTCTTTGTTTTTTTTTCACGTAAACTACAAAGGTGTTATCCATGGGGTTACTGATTATTCATTTGTGCTCTCAATTGCTCTCAGTTTTATTTTATCAACCATATACCTTCTTGGTTCACACCTTATTGTTGAAATATCTCAGGTTCACCAATAAACTCTAGATGTAACAGTTTTGATATATGGTCATATGCAAAAGGATCGGAAGCATATAACATGAACGGCCACAGAGCCATCTGTAAGGCAAGACTTTAGGTAGCAATCTTTTCTATTATGTAATTTTTTCTATACCATTACAGAGATCATACTATTTGATATACACTATTGAACACATGTCCATATAAAAAAAAAAAAAAAGCAGAAACAGTGATTAGGGAACAACTCTCTGAAAGGTATGCATGTTAGTACATGTTTTCATTAATCGGTGTTCTCCAGGCATATACAAACACCTGGCAGTTACAGAATACATATACTGAAAATTACTCATAGAAGTTAAAACCATTATTCCTTTTTGCTTAGCTTCCCTCCCCTTTTACAGCACAATCTACTTCCACTGCACTGTGTGAACACCAGCCAGGAATCAGCAGCAATTCCTGCTACTCTTTTGGAAGGCACCAGGACATCCATTGACAATGATTTCAACATAAAATTTCACATTCAAGTGTGAGTGCAGCTTTTCAGAGAAAATTTTTAACACTTGCTTTGAATGGCCAACAGTAGGTGTAATTGTAAAACCCAGAACAGTAACACAGATTACTGTCTCTTTAATGCTGCTCTAGTGTTTATTTGCCTGCCAGCACAGCCCTGCTATTCAGGCAATATGTATAATTTTCTTAGTCCTTGTCTCAAGTATAGTGCAGGCAAATGGAAATGGACCTTACAATGGCATTGCCTTCACTTCAGTTTTTAGCTTTATTTTTTTGTCTATATTACTCAGTTCCTTTGTTAGCTGTAAGCACATAATCTTGCATGAATCAGTGGTTTGTCAGGATGATGGGAGTTTGACAAAATAGGCTTCAGTACGCTATGCAGACCATGTAAGTTCAAATACAGTTGTTCGTAGCATAGTAAGGGGCTGCTAGGAAAAAAAACCCAAACTATGAATAAACACTTTTACACCCTGTATTTTCACTATGCATGTACTTCCATAAGAAGTGTATGGCAGAGCAGAAACAGGAAAGAGTGTAGCTATTCCAAATTTCCTGCTTGCAACTCAGCAGGGCTGCACATTCTCCTTCAAATGCCCTTTTCTGTAGGTATTCATAACTAGACTGTGAATTCTGTAAATTTTGTGCAATTCAGTTGTTTCCCCTAGAAAGTAAAGACAGCTGGTCTGCCACAAATTTGACAGTCTGACTTCCCTTGCTTTCCCTAGTTTTAGAAACTGCACTTCTTTACAGGCTTCCAAAATTTAGTAATTGACAATTCTGTTATCCTCATAATTTGCAAAATTCATGCAATACATTCTTTCAGTATCTTTGGTTTTGTTGTTTGCTTGATTTACTTTAATAATAATGATTCAGGAAAAAAGCAGGCGATCTTAAACAGAGATAATTCTTTGGCCTTAATCTAAGCCACTTCCTGTGGATAAACAATTGAGTACCTGATTCCTCCTTGAGATCTAGAGGAATGCTTTACATCCCCAGGTGATTCCTCGTTTGTATATCCTCTTTACCTGCTTTTACTCCTCTGTCTCCTTGTGCCAGAGGCTTTGCTGGAGTCATTCAAATTCACTGAGGGAACTCTACCAAAATCACTACATGCCCCCCACAGGTGGTTAGCATATGGAAGCAGTATGATTAGCACACAGCAGCAGTATGATTAGCAGAAAAGAAACAACAGTTCTTTCTTCCCTGACAGCTGTCCTTTGGGAATTGTTGGTCTTTTCCCTGTCTTCATGTAAAGTCATGGATAACAGACACCCATAGCCATAAACTGGTTAAGACACTCACATTAAAAGCACTGAGAAAATAGTATGAACTTAAAATTAAGAACACTGTCTTTTCATCTAAAAAAATCCATTGAAGAAAATTAAAGAGTTGCCATGAAAGAAGATATGCTTATTGAAATGTGTCTCTGTAAGGCAGATCTTGTTAAAAAAATACTTTTATGGAGCAGATTATCACACTGTCAAAATAATTTAGATGAATATTTTTATTGAATAAACTTCTGCTGGAAACTTCAATAGTTACACATGGTAGTAACTGTAGAAGTATGGTTTATTTTAAAACTGTTTTAATTCAAAATTTTCATTAAGACAGCAGCCCCGTGTTTTTTAACACTGAATAGTTGGAAGTAAAGTTGCCGAATCAGGATATCAATTAAAAATCTTACCTATGTGATGGGTATTGAAGAAAAATGAGCTATATGTTCTTCTATATAGGTTTCAAAAAGTGATTCCAACATTGCAGATGAAAACAGGGGAAATTCAGTAGCAGGGTTCTTGCAATAACTGACAAATCAATAGTAAATAATAGAATTTTACATAGCAGTATTTTTTGAAAGAGGAAGATCTGTAATGTTCAAACACTGAATTTGTTATCTGTCCAAATGATAACCTCGTTTCTTAAACTGAGTCAAGGTTGCAGTCTTACCTTTCTGTATTTTAGGAACTAAAAAAAAGTAAATCTATCTTTGACCATCTACGGAGCTCAGATAAAGAGACTTGAGTTTTTTATGTTTTTATTCATGGAAACACTGGGAAATATAATCCTTTTCCCAACCTTTTAATTCAGAAGAACGAGAATGCTGCATGGACTACTATAAGCAATTCACATTAAGTTTTCCAGCCTTCAGCCTGTGGTAATTTTGGGGTTTGAATCCCACAGCAGTAGGTCCTCATGAAATTTAATGTCTGGTGAAGTTTTTCACTAGAACAGGACAGATGTGACCTGGCACTGATCTGATGGAAAAAAGCTTATACATTGCACTGCACCATATTTTATTCTAACTATTTTAAAAAATGCTCCTGGTATAATCAGTAGCGCACAGGAGAAGCAGCTGAACAGAACTATGCACAACACTCTTAGCACGTCCTTGCTAATGCGGCTTTATAATTTTCTAGTACTCAGAATTAAATATTCCAAATACAACTGTCATTTTGTATTTCTTCTACAGAAAACTGACAGCCCATGGACTGGCTTAACATGAGCCCACTGAAAACACTCATAGGGATCACTAATCCCCAGTTCATAATTATTTCTGTCTTTGACTATTCACTCTGTTTTTACTTAATTTAATATGGTTTACCAAAGAAGTTTTCTAATTTTAGAACAGAATAACTGCTTCACAAATTTTCAAGCGTAAAAGTCCATTTATGCAGTGAGAACATTTCTATCAGTTTGAACTTTTTCTAATTTTGAAAAAAAAAGTATCTTAGGCAGAATTCTAGGTCTTTTACAGTCATCTTGACAGCCATGACATACAAACTGCAGTATCTTCTGTTTCAGCTGGACTGGGTGTGTGCTGCAAAAAGCAGAATATTCAACTGTCTGGAAACAAAACTTTCCTGTGTCAATACAGCTGATCGGCTACGCCCACTGAAGTATCATCAAGATCTACTTTTTTTTCCTTGGAGTTGAACTTGCTCCATTAAACAATTTATTTTGATTAATGAGTAAATTGTGGCAGAAAAAGTTTCTCCATCACTATCTGTCAGGTTATTAAATCTCATTAAATCTGCTTTGTCTGATGTTATCTGTTTGCATTAAGCTATGTCAACAGGAATTAACTACACACTGTTTTACTAATGATAAATCTTATCTTAATATATATACATCATGATTTTGATTCCCAGGATGATGGACAACAATACAAAGAACAAAGGAAACTGTTACTAGTAGAGCTGTACTCTGAAGTATGACATACGAGAATTGAGATATAAAAATATGAAATATAAGAATATGAAATGCAAGGAGAAGCTCTGTTTCCTAAGAAGCAACAATTCCGATGTTTATCTGACACAATAGCTTCATCAGTAAATACTTCCTATAACTTCACATTACTAGTGAGCATAAGCCTAATATGAATTAGAGGGATTTCTTAATAGAGGCAGAAACAATTTTAGAAACGGATATTAAATTACCAAATACAATAAATGTAAGCAGAGTAGCTATTAATATTACAATTACTTATAACTAATGTCAGTTAATGATCAAGAATTTGTGCCGATAACTGTTACAGCAATACTGAAAAAGAAACTATACTCTTTCAATTCTAAGTAAATCCTACTTTTTGAAACGACACTAGAGATTACTTTTAAAACAAAAATAATTTTTAAATCAGATTTTAAATTTCAGCACCCTGATTTTTCAAAATTTCCTTTGTTGAGGGTGGGGTGGTTTGGGATTTTTTTTTCAGATTGACTTCTTAGGTCCACTTTTGTTTAAAAAAGAAAAAAGAAAAAAATAACAGCCAAATTTCTCTTAGCTGGAATTGTCAAATTACTTGTCAGTATTTAATTTCCTGATAGTCCTTAAAATACGTACTTACTGTGGGAAAAAAGTGAATTACAATCAAGAAAGTTACCACAAAGAGAAGCAAAAAAAAATAGCTGGATAGAATACTTAGTTATTTGTGTCTCTTCACAGAGAATTTAATTTATAATTGATGTACAACTGCTTATCTTCCAAATAAAGATCCCACACCACAAACTGAAAATAAAATGGCAATAATTTTTAACTGGCTTTTAACATCATGGAAAGCATTTACCTTTTGTGACTACAAGGAAAGTGATGAAATATAGACTTAATGAGTAATTACATGCAAGAAATATTCAAAGAAACTGTCAGGACTTTGAATGCATCAACCAGCTCTAATTTGCCTAAACAGACTATATTCATCTTTCACTGCACTTTTCCTTTGTGACCTCTTTTCCCTCTCTCACAGATACAACTGCATGTGTTCAAGGTCAGCTCTGATGTGGCCCAGCACTATCATCTCAGACCACCCTACTGTGAAAACAGAGCTCACCTCTCAGATGCCTACATTTTCATTCATTTACACATGAGATGCATTTAAGCTCAGGCACTAGATCCTTTCCAGGGCTATTTTGTCAGTATGCATGTATCCAGCTTTGTACATTGCTGATCCTGATCAGCTGACTTCTCAGCTTGACTGCAAATCACTACAGACTTGTTTGGTGATCACTGGTCTTTTGGCTGAGTCTGTGAATCTGCTGTGGGTATTGAGGAACTTTGTGCCATTTGCTGGTGAAGATACTGTCACTGCCAGCCTTCCCTCAATTCCAGCTCTCCTTCCTTTACACAGGAGACTGCTCTTCCTACTGAATGAAGCCAAGAAGTAACAGTAATCCTAATGGATTCTGCCTGAACACCCAAACAGGTAAGTGGGTTAGGATTGGATAATTGGCTGTAGGTGGCCCTGTTTGTGAGAGTGGTGGACAAGATGAAATCCAGAGTCATTTCCAACCTCAAGCATTCTGTGATTCTGTAATCATCTCCTGTTATTTGCAGAATGAGTGCTTGTTTAGAATAACCTTTATGTTCCCAATTACTGCTGTTGGAGAAACTATTATTCCTCTCTTCTGACAAGCTATGATCAGGAGAATCTTGGTACATGATGGATGTTAGAAGAAGCAGAATTACGTTATTTTTCATATTGTCACTTTGAATTAATCTCTCTGCAGGGCAGTTTCATTATCAAACTTTTAAGCTTTTATTAAGTTTAAAAGTGCTTATGTTTAAATTGCTAATTTGATTATGGTTAAACCAATGGCAACACATGTTCTCAATTCAGGCAATATATTTTTAAAGACTGTGATTCTCATTTGTGCAGACTGCCACTGGACTACAGTTATAGAGATGGATATATATTATAGAGATATATCCATCTCTTGTAATTTTTACAATAAAAATACTTTTCAGTTCTCTTACTTGATACAATACAAAACATGCTCTCAGTAAAAAAAGTAATTAAAAAAATCCATATTACCCAAGTGAATTGTCCTTGTGTTATTGATTTCAAATAAATAAAACATATAAATGTATGTCCCTCTTGTCTCTTAAGAGTAATGAATGCATTTCAAGTTCTGCTTGTTTGAAGCTTTTATACTTTGGAGCACTGAATTAGTTTAACATGTATTAAATTACTTACAGTGAATCCACCAATTATATTAAGACACAATCCTTCATTCAGACAGTTGATGCTGAGCAGCTTGCAGTAGTCAATTACTTCCTCACAGTTCTTTCCAGTGAATCCTGGCATACAGCTGCAAATACACCAGTGTATCAGAGGACTTGCATTTTAAAAGTTAATTGTATTTAATTATTTTCCATAATTCTATTAAATAATGTTCTTGCAGTAACAAAACCAACTTCATATGTTATTTAAAGTAAACAGGACATGTTCTCAGGCAACTAAAAACCAGTTGCATGACTCCGGATAGCTTTGCTTCCTCATAAAATATATTTTTTTTGCATTGATTAAAACATTTTCATACCATATAATCTTCCAGAAACACAAAATAATCTAGAATGAGGTAGTATTTAATAAAAAGCTGTAAATGAGGTTTCAGAAATCTAGTAGGAAAGACAGGTCAATTAAACCATCAGAGAGAAAAAATTAGAAAGATGATGATAAATGAGGTCTAAAGTACTTAGCACCAATCATTACTAATGACTAACAAAGATTAGTCAATAATGACATGCTTAGGTATGAAAGGAACAATCTGTGGAGAGAACACATGGTTTAGTGTTTGATTATTTGCAATTCAGTATTTTCTTTAAAAGAGAAAACTTGTATTTATGACAGTTTGTTAGTTCCATGTGATGCCAATGGAGCCATAGGTAACTTTTCTATGGTAAAAGGAACTGCAGGCATTTCTTCTGCTTCATGTCAGGACTTGCCATTAGTAGGTGAAAATCTTTTTCATATCTATCCTTCCAGTGATTAAAAAATCCACTGTATACAAACAAAAGATATGAGGTAGATATAAATGTAAACAAGTCTTATTCAAAAGCAACAATGGAACAAAGCAGAAAAATATTTGAATATGTATATCTTGCTCAAAATGTGCAAAAAGTAAAATCCAGACTGCAAAAAATCTTGTGTTTTAACAGATACATAATACTTGTCAAATTCACTCAGTATTTAGTTGCAGAAATGCTTAGCATGTTGCTCTGTCTATAGGCTCCTACTGGTAGCATAGAAAAAAAAATATTTAAGTAGAAGAGAAAAATAATGGCCAATTGCCTGAAAATTTGTATTGTGAAGGAACCCAAAAGTAATAGATGGGAAGTTTCTTTAGCTCTTTCTGAGAGGAACTTTGTCTAATGACTTAGCACAGAAGCTGGAAATCAGGAAGATGACAAAGAATTGCTTTTGGGTTGTTTTTTTTCCTATGCTCTTCTTCTGCTGGGTTCGTGTTGCTTATGTTTCCCCATTTTTAGAAACAATACCATGGTTGGTTTCAGTATGCAGAAGCCTCTCACAGTTATGTAGCGGAAGTAAAGGGTATATTATCAACAGCAGATAGTCAACAACATTTAATAAAAACTAAGTTAACTGCATTTTCTAACTCAGTTAAGGTGCCAAATCAGTGGGTATGGTTATGCCTGTGAGGGATGCAGAGAGGCACCTAGCATGTCCAGAAGCTTGAGTCACGTATTAACCTTCGGTGAAGTGTCAAACCAGCTGGATTTCACCAGAACCCCCTGGAAAGTATCCACACAGTCCATACGTAGGTCCATTTGGACAAAGATAGGTGGATATGAGAAAGCCTTCTCTAAATAGTTATATTCTTTCAGGCTAGTATAAACACAACCACTGGAGGACACTCTATGCAACTAGCAATGGACTACATAATCCTCACCCTTCTGAAAAAATGGCTATATGTAAATGCTGTGGTTATATTGTTACATTTTCAAATACTTAGAATCAAAACTCTTGCAGTCTATTCTTAACTCATTTCTGGTTCACATATTGTAGCTAAAAGAAGCTTTTCATTATGTTTGCCTGCTTTTATTTGGGAATGTTATTGGATAGTTACACACTTATTTTTCCCTCTAAACAGAAGTACTCATACCGACCGAAGGCATATTTGTTGCACTCTATGTTACAGCAGCATTCAGCCATATATTATATTTATGCATTAAAGGAATATAAAAGTAAACAAAAGTCCCTTGTGTTATAATTGCATTTTTAATTATAAACTTAAAACCAAATCGAGCAACTCAATTGTAACATTTGTTTTACTGGTTTGTCTTTACCAAAGATCCTGTATCAGGTGAAAAAACTCCTACTTTTCTGGTTCAGGTTATTTGGGTACTTGATGACTGTTCCATAAAACAAACTGTTTAGTAAGCCAACTTTGGAAGCTGCTTCTTCTATTTTAAAAATTTGCTAATTTTTCCCATTTTTCGTTTTGATGTCATTTTGCAATAAACATACTAAAGTCAGAGGAGGTAAGAGTAAAGTAGCACTAACAAAGTTGACAGTAAAGTTCCAAAGAAGACACCAACAGAACAAATTTTCTCAGAACACCTTTTCATACTTTTTGTGATTTTTTTATTGTCCTAAAGAACATGGATAATAGAAGACACAAAGTAAAAAAATCACACTTTATTGTGATGGATATCCTTGTTCACTGCTTATTTGAAATCACCTTAAATTTTGACATTTAAGAAAAAATGCTACTATTAGAATCTAAGCACAAAGCTGCATATGATAGCAAGACTGAAAGGATGGAATTAGGATACAAGATAGTCATACATCGTAACTGAAGAAAATTATAATAATTGTGTTTGGTTATATGTTTAGAATTCAAAACAACTGCTTTCCCAAAGAAAGGAGAAGTAGATAGAAGCCAAGATGGTGATGGATATAAGCAAAATGGAGCTTGGGTATAAGGAGAAGCACATAAAGTAGAGACAAGAAAACAAAACAAGGAGTAAAAAGGTCAGCTCAGCTATTACTTGAATTTGTATATGCATGTGAGCTAAATGCCATTACATTTCTTCAAAATGTAAAAATGTTATAAAAGTGGATCAGGTAGTAGTATTGCACCACAGGAAACACATGCAGTTTTTTGTGAAGTAACTATACATAGTCATAACCTACAGTATTGGACAATGATGACAAAAAAATGAAACAAAACCTCTGCTTAAAACTTTGAATGAGAATCTCCAATCATCCTGAATATAGCAAGATAGCTAATGGTAGGTTTGCTTTGGGTAAAATGAATTCAGAAACAACTCACAAACAGAAAGCTTCAGAGTCTGTGACTTAACAAAACTGAAACTGTTAAACCACTGTTCCTATAGAATGTAGCTAATGTGAGACATACAACTACAAAGATAATCTTGAATCCTAGAAATAGTAAAATCTGCTGACTGTCGGCCCTCTCTAGAAGCCCTTATCTCCTCTACACTCTGATTTTGGAAATACTGTAGCTCCCATAACCAACTACTGAATCTGGTGCCCTTTTGAAAGGTACATGATTCATACTCCCTGGAAATGCCTTCTCTCAACTAAATGCCTACTTCCCAGTATACAGGCATAAGTATATACAGAATTTGCATTTATTAATTTTTGAGGATTAAATGGTAGAAAACTGTAATTTAACAAAAAAAAGGAAATAATTTCATATTTATTAACAATACACACTAAAAATATTGCAATCAGTAATTAGAGCCTTCAGGGACTGAATGGTAATACTATGGCTGTGTACTAGTTTTCAATATGTGAATGGACAAGCTGCTAGATAATCTCATGTAAGTACCTTTTCCCATGGAAGGCTGGACCAGATGATCTTTTGAAGTCTCTTCTAACCTGTCTCTTCCATGATTCTCTCATTCTATTGAAACCAATTTCCAGTGCTGCTATACTTATCTAACATTAGAAGTCTGCAGTTTTAGTATTTGGTTTAGGACAGCAACCCAGGCTTTCTCTGTGCCTCTGTAAAGAGGAAACCTTAAACCTCAAAAAGATGCTTCATCTCACCTGTCCTTGATATAACTCTTCAGAATAGGAATAATTTTCTGGAGTTCCTCCATCACCAAGAAAGTCTGTCGTGCAACTTGGATGCTAAGGAAAACTATGGGGTTTAAAGTTTTTAAGTTTTTATGTAAAGAGTCTGTAAGGGCAAGGCACTCAACACTGTGCAAAGCTGAAGGATGCAGTTCTCCATTACTCTATTCACAGTGTTCTCCCTGGGATGTTATTCCCCTTTTTAGAGTGTTCTTAGTGTTAAAAAATGACAAGCTTATAATCTATCCTGCTTCTCCAACTACCTCTCCACAGATATCTTGCCTGTCTTACCAAATGTGTATTTTACACACAGAAAAACTATACAGTTATATACAAATGTAATATAAAGATATTAAAGGTGAAATCTAAGCAGCACTGATATTAATAGGATCTTAATTCTTGATATTAGTAGTAAAGAGGATTATATCACTTGAGATTAAAATTAAAACCTCTAGTACCTAGCTTTACTACATAATCTAGGTGAATCTCTGAATAATCAGTATGCATGGGTTAATTGCCCATTTTTGTTTTTTGTTATATTGATCTAAATCATGACTTCCATTCTTATTCTTCCATATTATATCAATTGGAAGACTGTTAGATCACCATGCCTTTCCATGGCTATTTTTAGTAATCAATTTCCTTGGTACGATGAAGTTCATGGTACAGATTATTTCTACCAGAGGTTTGAAAAGTTATAAATTACTCAATCTTCATTGTACATAGGGCCAAGATTTTTTTTTTTTAAGAAATGCAATCTTATCTTGGTATTAATTGCTTATGTTATGCATAATTTTAAATGTAAACATCAGGCATTATTTCATACTTATTCCTGCACCAACACACCATGCAAAAGATTGGATATACAGTAGTAAATTATTAGCAGTGCACGACTTGTGTTAACGTACTGGAAAATAAACGTTAACCCCATTGTTCTATGCTATAGATACTTGAAGATCTAATTTTGTGTGTTTCCATGTGTGTTTGTGAATGTGTATATATATATATATATATAAGTATAAATAAAATTGTCTTTTTTTCTTCTTTGGGAAAATACCCAACACAATTCCATTTATATTTCAATTTTCAGACTTCTCAACTGAATCACTTCTGGTAGACTCTAACTTTATGTCTGTACTTCAGTTATGCATTTGCAGTTTCTGAATTAACTCATAATGGTTTCAGGCTTTTGTGTGCCACAGCTTTCAGTTTTCAGTTTTTATGAATATCTTAAAATTTGAAAGTTGTTTATTGCACTTCAGTAGTGCTCAGCAGAACTTAACTTCAGGCAGCCAGATATAAGCCAAACAAATGGGAAGAGGACAAACTGTACTCTTTAGTTGTGCAGGAAAACTAACCTACTAGTTTTAGTTCAGTTTTAAAATAGTTTAAAATAGCTTCTAAAAAGCTATTTAAAATAGAATGAAATCATATACTGGGTCTTCTGTTATTTTCAAATGGATAGTTTCCAGCGTGGTCTTCCTGAATAAAGCATTTTTAACTATGGTGCTTGAAGGATCAATCTAAGACCTACTAATAACATGTCTGTGAATCAGAAATCAAATGATTTGTCTTATCCTATCAGAATCACAGAATCAGTCACAGAATCCCAAGGGTTGGAAGGGACCTCAAGAGATCATCTGGTCCAACCCCCCTGCAAGAGCAAGGTAACCTAGAGTACATCACACAGGAACTTGTCCAGGCGGGCCTTGAATATCTCCAATGTGGGAGACTCCACAACCCCCCTGGGCAACCTGTTCCAAGCAACAGAAATATCATATACCTTGAATGGGAGTGGTATCTGTAGTATAATTGTCTTGCTTATCATTTTGTCAGGCTTTATTTTACAGAACTACTGATTTAAAAGTTTGTAACTTGTTAAATGTTTTAAATCTTTTTGTAGTACTTCACAAGTTTTCAAGAAGACTGACACAGTAGAGCACCAAAAATACATAAATAATTGTTGAAAGAAATGTGTTTTTTTCTGTGTGCTCTCTGTGACTGAAGAAGCCTTTTCTTTCGGCAATCAGTGGGATGTGATCATGTGATCGAAGTACTGAAATAAATTAATTTCTAATCTTACCGGCATTTATAGTTCTGGTGTTGAGCTACACAAGTTGCATTATTTAAGCAAGGCAGTAGTTCACATGGATTCAGTATTCTCTCACAGATCTTGCCAGTGAATATTGGCAGACAGATACATGCCACATCCTATAGAAGAGAGGGAAATTAAAAATTAAAAATGAGCTTATTTGTTGTAACCAAGGCAATACAGAAATTAATGTTTAGTTCTACTATAGAGAGCCTAACTAGGACAGGGTTTTATCATATTAAACAGTCTACAAAGACAGAACAAAAAGCACTCCTAGCTTACAAACAGAATTTAGGACAAGTTGAATAGGCATTCTAGCACAAATTATGCAAGAGCTCAGTTTGCTACCTGAAAATACACCAGCTCTAAATTTAGCTGGCTTTGTCATTTCGTAACTGGATTGAGAAGGAACTTTACAATTCATTTAGGGTTTTCTTAATTTCTGAATTTGTATCAATATAAAATGTTTTTTCCCCTTCAATATGAAACACAGAAAATATGCTTCTCTATGATGGTGAAAGACATCTGTAATTTACACAGTAAGAACAACAAGTTATTTTACAAACAATTTCTCAGAGCTGATAATCTCACCCTTATTTTTCTATATAAAGTAATGTTCTTTACAGGTCTTTTGATGTCAGAAAGTATAGGAAAATTATATACGGTTTTATTCCCCCAGTGAAATTGCAAGTGTTCAGGTGTTTCTTCAGAATCAGTCTTAAAGGCATGATTAAGGGAACTCTGAACATCTACTGAAAGATTTATGTATATGTGTGAAACAAACTACTGCATCTGTTTGACTATAGAAATGACTGTACAAATTAAAATGTGCTAGTATATCTACTAAAAACATTTAGACAGATTGTATAATTTAGAAATCTATCAATTTGTTTGGGAATTCAGATGTCTTTTTTTCTCTCTGTGAGTATGTATTGCTGGAATATGATACTGAGCTTTTGAATCTTCTTCCGCTATTTTGGTCCTGTATAATCACTGCTATTTGCAATAGTCATGTTAATGAAAGAGCACTGACAGTGCAATTTGAAACATGACCAGATATGACTCTATTATCAAGTCTGCATTAATTTATTCTATTTTACAAGAAGAAAAAAGAAAATGGAGGGGGAAAGGGATGGAAATTAAAACCAAGTATCACAGTCAAAGCAAGAGAATAGGAAACAACCATTAATTAATAAAGATGACTGATGCATCATATTTTATATCAGAACATTTTATTAGGGAGAGAGAAAAAAGTTAAGCAACACTGATAGTTTCTTAAGTGACAAAAAAAAACAACTGAACTGAAAATATGGTATTTGACCTTTTTAGCAATAGAAATATTAGGAACACTATACATTCAGACAAAGCTCAGTTTCTTCATGAAGCATGCAAAGCTCATTTTAAAATGTACATTAGAATTAAATGGTCTGCCACTTTCATGGAACAGATCCTCCTGGAAGCTATGGTGGGGCACATGAATGACAGGAAAGGGATTAGAAATAGCCAGTATGGCTTCAAAAAGAGCAAATCATGCCTGACTTACTAATCTGGTAGCATTTTATGATGCAGTAACTGCACTGATGGATAAAGGAAGAGCAACTGATGCCATTTACCATGACTTCTATGAGGCATTTGACATTGTCCCACCAAATGTCACTGTTGCTAAACTGGTGAGGTATGGGTTTGATGGATGGACTGTTCAGTGGATAAGGAACTGGCTGGACAGCCATTTCCAAAGAGTTGTAATCAACAGCTCCATGTCCAAATGGAGATCAGTAACAACAAATGGTATCTCTCATGGGCCTGTACTGGGACCAGTACTGTTCAGTATCTTTATAAATTACACAGACAGAAGGACTGAGTTCACACTCAGAAGTTTGTGCATGACACCATGCAGAGGGGTGCAGTTGGTTCACTACAGGGAAGGAATTTCATCCAGAAGGACCTTGACAGACTTGAGCAGTGTGCTCATGTGAACCTCATAAGGCTCAACAAGGGTCAATGTAAAGTCCTGCATGTGCGTCAGGGCAATCACCAGTATTAGCACAGACTGCATAATGAATGCATTAGGAGCAGCCCTGAGTAGGACTGGGTAATAGTGCTGTTTGGAAAATTGGATGTGAGCTAGCAATATGCACTTACAGTCCAGAAAGCCAACTGTATGCTGGGATGCATAAAAAGGAGTGTGGTCAGTAGGTCAAAAAAAGGGATTCTCCCACTCTAGTCTTGGAAGATCCCACCTGGAGTACTGTGTTCAGTTTCTGGGGACCACAGCATAAGAAAGACATGGACCTGTTAGAGCAAGTCCAGAGGAATGCCACAGAAATGGCCGTAGAGAAAGGCTGAGCGGATTGGGGTTGCTCATAAAGGTAAAGTCTCTGGAGGCTCTGTTGAGGCCTTTCAATACTTAAAAAAGGGCCTACAAGAAAGCTGGAGAGGGACTTTTTAAAAGGGTCTGTATTGATAGCACAAAGAATAGTGGTTTAAGCTAAAAGAGGGAAAGAGTAGATTTAAATTAGAAATAAGGAAGATACTCTTTACTGTAAGGATGGTGAGACACTGGAAAAGACTTCCCAGACAAGGGTGCCCCATCCCTGGCAGTGTTCAAGACCAGGCTGGATGGGGCTTTGAGCAACCTGGTCTAGTGGAAGGTGTCTTTACCTATGGCAGGGGGGTTGGCACTAAATGATCCGTAAGGTCTCATCCAACCAAAACGACTCAATGATTCTATGACTCCTTGTTCAAATAGAAATCTTTGAAGCATATACTTACATTTGGCAAATCAACACATGTACCTCCATTCTGACATGGCCTTGAAGAACATTCATTGATATCAACTTCACAGTTGTGACCAAGAAAACCAGCAGGACAATCACAAACATATCCATACTGGTTGTACTGGCATATGCCCCCATTCAGGCATGGCTGAGATGCACAAGGATCACCAGGTTTCTCACAATATGGACCTAAAAGTAATAAACACAAAAAGCTGGGGAGTTTTTGAGTGAATGACGCTTTCTGATATTCTGCCCATAAATATAACCTTGTCACTATGTTGTGTCTCCCTCTTATTTCTCCTTTGTTTTTTTTTTTTTTTTAATTTTAGGAGGGATTGAGAAACTTTTAGTTATGGAGGTTTTCTGCAATTGCCTACCCTGTGAGGCTCTCAATTACTAACTGGGACATCTGAAAACTATCACCAATTTAAAAGAAAAGAATTAAAAATATTCCTGTTGGTTTATTTCTTTTGGTGAATAAACATGGTAGAAGTCTGTGGGAGTGACTAAACTCATCTCTAACAAAAGGAGGAGAAGAATAGGAGCCACAGTTCCAGGAGATACTGAATGGTCACTGAATATCTCTTTCACAGCAGTTATGAAGAAAACTGAATACAACAGACTTTCAGATCAAGGAGGTTGTTCCCATTCCAATTTTAAATCTAGCCAACAGTGAAGCTGAGTGTAGTCTCAGTAGGTGCATAATCATGTACACATATGCACAATACAGACACACTGCCCACATGGATCAACATAAACACAAACAGCATTCACATCAGCATGAACAACATTGTTCAACCTTTTCTTCCTCTCTGGGTAGTCAGTACTGAAGCTCATCAGCTAACATACACACTCCCTTCTTTCCTAAAAGCACAAATAAAACCACATAAGTGGATCACTCAAATATCAGTGCAGGCTTTAAGTTATGTCTGATATCCAGATCCATATCCTGAACCTCTTACCAACTTTCTGGCTCAGATCTTAATTCATTCCAGATCTGGGTATTATTCTAGTTGCAAAAGCCCACCCCTGCCCACTAAGAAGGGTGGTAACACAGAAATCAGTAAAAAGACAGCAGTGGTCACACAAAGACTCAGTCAGAGAAGCATAATGAGCAGGCGACTGCTTACACTCAACCAGCCCTTTTATCACCTTTTCTCTGCATTTTCCCATATTTGTACTCCTCCCACCCACCTTGATCCCTTTTCTCCTCCCAGATAAATAACCCTTACCTAAGTGTTTGTTTCCATGGTTCCCAGTTTTGTCACCTCCATACACAAATTTCGTATTTCTGGTAGCTACCTAAATAATCTTGGCTTTATGTGTTATTACTGATACGGCTACTGATGCTCTGTTGGCCTTACAAGAGAATAATCCACAAAATGTCCCTGATTCCTCCTATAATTATCTTTGAAGTTTTCCTGTTTCTCACAGAATTCTCCCTTAACCATCTATGAAATCCAGTCATCACTCATGATGCCATCTGTAACTTTCAGCCACACAATTACTTGTTGAAATCAACAATTTCCTATGTTCTGTCCAGTAGTTAATGACGTCCTGTTTAGCTACTGTAAGCCCAGGCAGGGGTTTACTAATCTACCTGCATACCTCAACAGTTTTCTAAGTATTCTGGTCAATTAATTTTTTTAATTGTGCAACATCAAAGATAGAGCAGAATTACAGCACCTAAGAATTTAGTTTCATTTACTTCTGAAAATTATGTAACAGATATGCTTTTTACATGGTTTGTATTTTGGTACTCTGATTTAAACCTCTTTCCTAACACATACTTACATGTTACACCAGCTGCATTTTTTTCAGCAATTTGCTGTAGCAATAACATTGCCTTCATAATAAATTTATTCTGAAGTAGTAGTATGTATTGATTCTGCATTTTGTTAGTCACTTGAATTAACTGCATTAAAAATAGACATTCATAAAAAACCAACTTATACTTTACGAAAAGATGTATACTTCCATAATGGTAAACACAATACAGAAAATTCAGAATTGCAAACTACAAGGCAAACATACAAAATTCATTCTGAACCAATTAATAGGTAAGTATGCAAGCCTCCAGTGATTTTCTCACCAACAAAATAGTTATACAGAGAAACTGTAAGTATGTGGAACAATGTTTACCAGGAAGTCCAAATATTACACACTCTGTCTCTATTATTTACCAGAACAGCTGATGCAACAAACACTATACATTAAAATCCCATTAACAGAAAAAAGGATCAAAACACAAAATCCTTTTTCTCAGTTCATTGGAAGTAGTTGTTTCAATAACACAAAATGCACTGGATCTATCTTTTAGAATGTACTACTCCATTCTCCTTAGCATCAGAGGACATTCAAAGAATCTGTAATGAATATGTTGCTACCCTTCATCACCATAGTAACCAAATTACATTGCAACTTGCAGATATTAATAGAAAAAGCTAAAGCCACTCCTCAGAACAAGGCCATTGACTGGTGTTAGTGCACATACATAACAGAACATTTGAAACATGAAGTGAGGTGGATTGGCCAATTGTTTTAGGTTGTTCAATTATGTATTTAGCTGTCCTGTTATACTTCAGTATCATATTGTACCTCAGCAGTACTCACAGATAAGGTTACATATCAATGCTTATTTTTTTTTAGGATTTTTTCCTTTTATTGGGCATATTTGACAGGAATGGGTGCTCTTGTCCCACCTATGTTACTCAAAGGAGATGTCAAACCAGCAAAACAGTGACTCCAACTTCTCTACTCAAAGGAAAGTAAAACAGTGTAGTTCCACAAGCCAAATGGTTTGTAAGTTGCTCCTGCCTGAGTCTGTAAAAGCTTCACCATTTCTTCTGCCACTGTTACACAGAATTTCTTAGCCTTTTGTTAAACCAGATAGGATTATTAGAATAGGGAAAGACTGAATGAACAAACTAACACATAACAATGAAGGCCAGCTGCAGAAACCAGATGATAGAGGTGCCTTTTTGATAACAGTATGCTCATTTGCAACAAAACCAGGAAAAGGGCATTTTTTTGCTAAAAAAAAAAAAAAAAGAGATATTGCAACTTCGTTTTAGAGAAGACTAAAACTAGCTGGAAGAGAACTAGGGAAAAGCCTGAGAGGAGACAAGGAAATGTTAATCACAGCATGACAGATGTGCCAAGGTAAAAGTTCATGGTTCAAGGAAGGCAAAAAAGGTGTTTAACTTCTTTTCACCCTGCATTTCCTTAGAAGGAGCAAAAATTTGTATATTTCTTTAATTTGGAAAAAAAAAAAGTGCTTTTAGTATGAATTGGAAGCCAATTGCTTAACCAGGTCACGGGGGATCAATTTAAATGAAGATACTGAGGCAGTAACTGCACACACAGTCTAAGCCACAGATTAATCTAGAGTAAATTCAATGAAAAACTCTACCAACTGCCTAACAACTTTTAGGAAGAATTCAGTCTTGAGCACGTATATTTCCTTAATCATTGATGCTACTGTCGGGGTTTAAGCCCAGCCAGTAACTCAGATCCACACAGCTGCTCGCTCATTCCCCTCGCCTTCCTCCCCCAGCTCCCAGAGGGATGAGAAAGAGAATCAAAAGAATATAACTCCCATGGGTTGAGATCAGAATGGTTTAGTAACTAAGGTATAACACAAACCACTACTGCTGCCACCAATAATAATAATCATAAGGGAAATAACAAAGGAAGACAATACAACTGCTCATCACCCACTGACTGATACCCAGCCCCAGCTGAGCAGTGATCTAGCCCTTCCGGGTAACTGCCCCCAGTTTATATACTGGGCATGACATGCTGTGGTATGGAATACTTCTTTGGCTAGTTTGGGTCAGGTGTCCTGTCTCTGCTTCCTCCCGACTTCCCCTGGCAGAGCATGAGACTCAGAAAGTCCTTGGTCAGAGTAAACGTTACTTAGCCACAACTAAAAACATGGGTTTTATCAGCATTGTTCCCAGGCTGAAAGTCAGAAACACAGCACTGCACCAACTGCTGAGGAGAAAAATGACTGCTACTGCTGAACCCAGGACAGCTACTCATGTCTTTGACTTTCCTCTGCTTTACAATTTATTGTATTCAGCACCTCATACGAAAAGCAAAAGCAGTGCTCTTTCATTTGAACCTCCATGCTTAATGAGTTTGACAAATCAAGTCAATAAAAGGAACTCAGGAGGATTAGTGTTTTGAAGCTTTTTAGTCTATCATTTCCAAACCTGATATCACACTCTATCTATTTTCTTAATAAAATTGAAAGGTGACTTGATAACAGCCCTTGGATGGGATATTAGACACTAAAGGGGCTGTTAATTCAGTGGAGAAAAAATGCAACAAAAGCAAATGAAGAGAGGTGCAAACACAAATGAAGTTAGAAACGCCTCATATTTTTACCAGTGAGATCTCTGTGTCAGACAACCACGAAAGAACTGGATTCTACAGCTGCTCATGTCTTCACATCAATGTTTTTTGAAAGATACTATTTTAACCATATACAAGACATGAGCCTTAATATGTATGTAAGCAATATAACAAACTTTGGTCAGAATAGATGAACAACTGTTCCTCTAAATTTGCAAATCTATTTATCTACTTGGACTCAAAATATATACAAAAACTCTTAATAGTTGTGTAAAAATAGGAATTAAATCCAAATTCACATAATAAAACTGGTATGTTCTTGTTCTCATCAGTGCCCCCTGTTTAGGTATGTTAAAATACAAACTTCATAGCCATGCTAACATTTACTGACCTCTTGAATGTTGTTGTTAGAAGCAAGGTAAAAAGCGACCAGGGAAAAAATAGATATGTATTATCTGAAGTCAAGTGTGAACCCCTGAAGGAGAATAATATTTAAGCAATGAACAGTGCAGACGGAAAGAATACACTGGTCCAAATTACAAGTGAATATTGAAAATGTTTGTACAGACTATGGAGAGCTGAGACTCAAATTAAAAAAGGGCAAGGCAAATTCCTGTAACTGCATAGATCTAATGCATAATTTTCTATTTTACTTTTATATCAACATGGTATATAGGCATAGTATTTGACATAGGGGCTGGGTATTTCTGTTGCTAACAATTTCAAGAGAACCCATGCTTACCTCAGACAGCCCAGAAAAGAAACATCTGAAAATGTTCACTGATAAATTATTAACTGTGGTTATATATGCTATGGTATATTGTTCAAATTCTCAGGAAAATAAATGTAGAAAACATGTTTTAATGGGAAACAACAACCAGGAAACTTCCAACTTCCATATGAAAAAAAAATAGTTCACGTTGACTGAATATCCTGATTAAACAGGAAAATTAAAGAAATTGAAGACATCACCAGCAGAATCTGTTCACCATGGTCTTCCAATACATCAACTTTATTTACTTCCATGAAATAAAAATGGTAGAATATTAAAGAGCAGTAATGGGTGAGTAAAGATTATCCTACAGACAAATATGACAGTTAATGAATTTTAGTTTAAGGATGTGAACCTTATTTTCAGCATTTTTTATTGCTTTGACATGTGAAGAGAATAAAACCCTTCACCAAAACCAAACAAATGAAAACAAAACAAAACAAAACCCCACACCTTTCTTGTTTAACTGTATCCCTGCTAATTTCATTATTTTCACTACCATGTAACAATGATAATCCGTTAGAAGTCAAAAGACGTTCCTGACGCCATTGATAAGCCACTGAATTTGTTAAGATAGCACATAGTGCTGTTTACAAAATATCTGGGGTTGTTGATTAATACAGTTTTTATTTTTAATACAAGTCTTTCTGGGCTTCATATTTCTACAACCATTTCCATTTCCAAGGAGAAAAATATGTGAAAGATCACGTAATCATATTATAATATTATTTCAGTACTTCTGTTTTTTTATTCCTTTAACGAAATATCAGTATTTTCTAGAAGAGTTATGCATAGGGTACAGCAGATTTTTTCAGGAAACAACGTATGTTACACACATAGACATTCACTTATTTGTACTTCAGTTAGAATGAAGCAATAATATTTCAGGATTAGCATAAAAAAGGAACTATTTAGTGGGAGAGAAATCTGTTTTCAGTTTAAATGAAAAAAGGTGGCTGCTAGGAGCTACAATCAAGGATCAAGATACATAGTAGACACTGAACAGAATAAAGCCCAGAAATGAAGGCAAATATGATAATGTAATTTTTAAAAATATTGTCAGAATTGTAATACATTCTGTTTCACAACTGAAATTATAGAAACCCATACAGCATGTCCTCATGTCATGCCATTATTAATGTCTAGCACACTTGTCCACTTTAAAACCAATGCCAAAGTGAGGCTTTTTTAATGTGAGGTCCACCAGGTTTCAGTTGATTAACTGAAAGTACTTCTGCAATTAAACTAATATGTAACTGCATAGTTCTGTTAGCAACTTCTTTCAATTACTCCAATCCAATTCTCCCCTTTTTTTTTTTCACGTTCCTTTATTCTATCTGCTGCCCTTCCTTTTAAATGTAAAACTGAAAGTATTTTTAAAAGCTCTCTCTGTAAAAAGATGATTTTTCTTTTGTTTAAAAACATCGCTGAATCACATGGTCTTATATTATATATCTAGACCCAGAAATATACCAGTATTTCTCCTGGTGAACTGAAAGCATTACTCTTTGAAATATGAATACAATATTTGCATCTTCATATAGATTTTTAATCAAAACCAATGAATGCCACCTTTTTTCTGCATATGAAGTTTCAGTAAAGTTTGAATCAAAATGACGTCTTCTTAGGGCACTGTAAATCTAGGTCTCAGAAGAGAGCAAGTGCAAATCTCCATGAAAGATTATAAGGGCTATGATCTTAATTTTAGACCAAATAGGCAGTATCAAAGCTCACTGATGTGCTTTATACAAAAGCTCCAATCAGCAGACTTGAAAATAGACATTTTGGAAGTAAATGAATGAGAAGAACATTATCTTCCATCAGAGTAAAGTCTATTAGAGAGTAAATTACAGTACTGCTGGAAAAACTCATCAAGAGTCCTTGGAAACTTTTTATCTTGACTAAACACAGTGTTCAGAAATTCTAAAATAGCCAGAGCTGCACTGATTCTGAGCCCATGCCACTCTGGCCCCTACTAAGGCAGTTTGCATGGGCTGTCCAGTCACTGCTTCTGGAAGGCTATTATTCCTTGGGGAAAGAGCAGGGCATCAACATAGTTTTAACAGATCAGCATGTACTATTCCTAGCCTAAAATCCCTTCCTACTGCCTCCGTCTGTTGTAGAAAGAGGTGTTCAAATAGCTGCTAGGGGCACAGGAAGAATAGCAGTAATGTTCGAATTGACAGCTATGACTTTTATCAAGAACATCAATGCTGCCCATTAACGGAAAGTCTAGATTTTAACTTGCCTCCCCCCTTGCAGCTAGCTGCTGGTGTTCACCAGACACTAGGTACAGAAGAAAATGTGTGTCAATTAACACTGAATTCACTAATACTGCATGGTTTCTGCCACAGTAAACTTACATGATTATGTATCCATGTTTTGGGAAACCGGTTTTAAAAATTAAGTGGTTAACCACAACTTTCTCTCTAAGGCAATGGTTTCTCCAGATAGCATTCCTTTAGTTCCTTAGTGCTCCTCAAGTGACAAGACTGTTCCTATACTGTCATGTCTCTTATGGCTCGCATACATACTCCTGTGAGAGGCTCAGTATTTCTCAAGTATTCCACCTCTTAGAGATGAGGATGTCTTTCCTGACATTCATGGACTAGGACTGTGCCTGAAGATATTCAGTATGTTTTATAAAGCTATGAATGTGACATATACTTCTTAAGCTATGCATCCTTATGCATATAAGAGTGGTTATGCAAGTTAAACATCCTAAATTATAATAGATATACTGAGTGGGCCAGATCAACTATCTTGAATAACAGTAAGTTCATAGCTAAAATAAGTGTAACGAAAGACGGTGGCAAATATGGCTAGACTTGATTATTAGTGAAAAGTGGAAAAGAAAATGTTTGCATTTATATCATTTTTGTTATGTCTATGGTCACTGAGCACCTGAGGTCAGTAAATAACAGAGCTTGTCTGCTTCTGGTTGGGACAATGTAGAAATTTCCTACATTTTTCTTTACTTCTGTACTACTGCTTGGGATTCACAAAATCACATGATAGTTTAATTTTACCAGATCAGTACAACCCTGAAAAGTAAGGTGTATGACACAAATGAACATATAATTTTCTCATATCTTGAACACTCTGTCCTACTTACAAAGATTACCTTACAGCAATGGATGCTACTTAAAGCAGTCTGAGATTCCATGTAATATACTGGTGAAGTTAGCTCTCCAGTAGATTCTTTAGGAGCATTACAAATACTCTACATTACTAAGCAAAAGAAGGTTTGTAGGGACAAAACAGCTTTTGTAGACCAAAACTGGGGGTTTATTTGTTTGCTTTTTCTGTCAAGTTAACAACTGTATTTTTGCTTCCACCTTTCTTAATTTACTTATAGATTTTGCTCCCTGTGTCTAAAAACCCTACTAATGCAATGCAGGAAATCAATATTCCATAATTAAATTAAACAAATTAATTAATTTTCTTCTAGCTCTTATTTTTCTTTAAAATGGAGACAGAAGACTAGAAAGAGCAAAACCTCTTCATAAGGCACTGAATGCATTGAGGTTTTAATGAGAGGCGTAAAATTATGTATACCTGAGCCAGAATTACTCTGAACTGCTCAAAACACTTTGGGAGATTCTTTTTTATAAATATTCACAACACAAGTAACAATTTCAGCCACATTATGTGAAATCTGGTTATTTATGATTGTTAGTACTTACCTTCCTAGCAACGTAAAACTAGATGAGATTTTAAAAAACACATAAAGAGGCCAAGTAACATTTCTGAAAACATCCAAATAACTTGACATACAAAATAAATGTGCTATGCCTCTTCTATTATAGCTAAACTCTTTCACATCTGAAGGTATCTTATATGAAATCATGTTGGCAACTGCAAATTGAATTTTAGATTTGATTCTTGAGGTGATACTTTGATGTACTACTATGAAGTCCCATTTTCAAAAATTCTTTAGAATGGAAATTCTGTTTCTGGCCCTGTAAAATATGGTGACAAATGGCAGCTTTAAGAAAATCGTTGCTGTTAACTGTGCTAACAGGCTTACTTTAGTCTCCATAATAATTTATTCTTCCTTCTTGAGACACTTTTCTTTGGTAAAAGTGATATAGGTTAGATTTGCTGGGTTCTTAATTCCTGTATGGAAACATTCAAAATGACACACCTCACCATTCAAACTGACACACCTCATAACTGTGTTCATTGGCTAACTGATCTCAGTATCACCTCACATAACCTGGTGTAAATCAGGAGAAACCCTTTTTGGACACCAAAAGCCTCAGGCTAATACCTATTAAGAGTCAAATAAAGAAACTGACCTGCAACTGGAAGTTCCCTAAAAGACTCAAAAATTGGCTGTAACAGACTGGTACTATATACCCCAATATTCAGCAATCATAATAAATTTAAACCTTTAAGAACTGTAAAGATTTTTTTCAGGGGGGAGGGAGGAGAGGGAGGGGGCGAGGAAGGATGGTGTTGTTATTGTTATTTCACTGTTATGAGACCCTACATGTAGTACTGCGTTTAGCTCTAGGGTCTCTAACACAAGAGGGACATGGACCTGTTGGAGCAAGTCCAGAGGAGGGCCTCAAAGATGCTAAGAAGGCCGGAGCAGCTTTCCTATGGACACAGGCTGAGGGAGATGAGGTTGCTCAACCTCAAGAAGGCTCAGGGGGGTTTTAAACCAGCCTTTCAGTACCTCAAGCAGGCCTACAAGAAATCTGCACAGGGACTTTTTACAAGAAGACCAATTTATATTAGATATTAGGAAACAATTCTTCACTACGAGGGTTATGACATGCTGGAACAGGTTGCCCAGAGAAACTGTGGATGGCTCAGTTCCTGGATGCATTCCAATTCCAAGGCCAGGTTGGATAGGGCAACCTGGTCTAGTGGTCTAGTGGTCTAGTTCTAGGGGGTTAGAACTAGATAAACTTTAAGGTTCCATCCAACCTTAACCATTCCATGATTCTATGACATTATTGTTGTTGTTATTATTATTATCCATTCTTTTGACTAATATTTTTGAGAATTCCTCTGAAACTAGGATAAACCAAAGACCCAATATTTTAAATATTGATAGTGAGCCATTCAGTTAGTTACATGAATCCAGAAATAAGCCATTTACATCCTTTTACATCAACTATAATCAAGAAAAAACATTTGCAGTCAAATACAGTTCACAGTGCTGATATATTATACACAGCTGTTAATACTGAACTTGATGAAAATGCTGACATATTTGTACCTCTCAAGTTTTTAAATGGAGTCCTCAGCAATGTACATTTTAAACACTTTAATTCTCCCAAACAACTTGAATCTTTTAAATTAATTCTCATGAATCCCTTAACAAAATTATTTTAAAAATGAGTTCTGACAGAAGTGAATGACTGAAGCCAGTGACCCATTTGCCTCTGTATAGTTCTGCAGTGAAATGTTACTTATTTTTAAGATTATGTATCTTATTTTACTATCTGTAGTATGTAGAAGCAAGTTTACAATTAACCGAGAAATAAATTAACATGGGTAAATGAATGGTAATTGATTGTTCAAGTCTTTGACAAAGGAAACTATTCAAGATATATACTTTCCACAATACACATATCCCCCACCATGGTCCTTGGAAATCACAAGTCTAAATGGCAAAGTCCTATTACAGAGAGGATTTTGGCTGAGATTAATTCCTACTTGATTACTTAACTATGGCCAGAAACATGACTGTAGGTTTGAGGGGCTACTGAAGACCTGGGAAACAGATCTTCAGGAGATACATCCACCTGAAATTCAACAAGCAAGGTAAGGGTTTATGAAGACGTAAATTATAGGAAAATATTCTGGGAAGGTATGCTCTCAGGCAACTGCAGAGACCAGGGATATGTGCTAAATAAGGGAAAGCCTGAGGCAGCAGTGAGGACTGTAGAGTGAGTAGCGGGGGAGGAGGAGAGAGCAAGTGGTATAGAAAGTAAGAGCGAAAGGAGCCCTTGAAACCCAGGAACAGAGGAGCCCATCACAGCAACGCAGAACTATAGGAAGAGCTGAGTAGTTACTGATACCTCTGTTTTAATACATGCAGTAGCTAGACTAGGAGGCAGAGGAAGAAAAAAATGCAGCTGAGAAGAGCTTTTTTTATGTTGTTGATGAGAAAAAGATGGGGTTTAACTTGAATATTTCCATATTGCTGATTTTCATCCTGTCTTTAAAATACTGTCACAAAAAATCCCAAGAGGGCTCAGTTGTGTTAATACCTAAAATGAAGGCTAATCACATGGATAAAATGTGTGATATGCTATCAAGTGACCACATCACACCATACAGTCCAAATTTATCTTCTCATCTCCTAAATTATGCATTAATTTATTATGATTGACTAATCTTGAGAAAGAAAAAACAATAATCCCTAGGAGTACCCATAGAAGAAAACCAGAAAAGCAAAATGAATGTTAATTAAAATTAGATAACTCAGTTTTATACATAACCCCCACCTTACATAATAAATTCAGATGTGATGTTGAACTGCAGCCCAGTGAAGAAAAAAGAATATATATAAGCATGTTAGCAAATATTTAAACATGACCCTAAGTAGATCCTTCAGCAAGGAAGATGCAACCATTGGCACAAACATTATATTCCTCCTAGAGAAGGATTCCAGATGCCCACAATAGCTCTCACCATAACACCCCTGCTGTCAACAGCAGTAAAAGAAGCATGGAAAAGGTCAACATAGCACCTGGAAAGGAGTCAGAATCCAAGAAGCAGATATGTAGAAACATGAGATATATAGGAACCATATCTGTATTCTTATTGGAATATATTTTGCACAGATTCTGCACAGACTCTTAAGATTTCAATTACACTATAGTTTTTTTGCTTTATATGTGAAACGTTTTTTTCCGGAATCCTGTGTTTAAATATTGATAGGTACTGACACATCAAATGGCAGCAAGATAACAAAGCCAAATGAAATTAAAGCCAGAGAAAATGGAGAAAAAAAAAAAGTCATGCATTTAATATTGAAGACACCTTCTAAGTCATTAACAAGATCCCTTCAGTAGCGGGTTAAAACTCTACAGCATCAGAAGACCAATTTTTGTTTGAAGAAAAGACAAATGGTGTCCTGCATTTGGGAGAAAAATCAACTTGAAATGTGATGTATTTCTGCCTATACATTTAGGAATTTCATTCACACATATACTAACAAATTAAAATGAAGAGTAGCTAGTGTCATCTTTTTATCTTGCCTACAGAGCATTTTTGTTTTATTCTGTAATCTCTATTCATTTTGAAAAATGCCTTAAAATTAAAAGTTCCATGTTTTCTCTTATTGGTATTATGTTTGAACAGTTAAGCATATAAGAAGTCTAAGGATTAGATTTAGTTTTAAAAGGATTACCATCTACCAACAAAATAAACAAAGGAATTGTCAAAGCTTTCTGAAAGCTGTGAAAAGCTTTTGAAATAGTGACTTTCTGTCATAATTCACAGGTTGTTACTGTTTCCTTGTAAGGTAAACTCGTCTTCTGTTTATTTGACAGAATGTATATCTTGGATATGAGGGTGGAATTCCCTTTAAAAGAAGACAGATGTTATTTTACTGAAATGTTTGCAACGGTATTGGTTCTATACACTGACTTATATCCCTCCTGGTGCTAGTGATGTCATTTCTAAATTCTGCTTTGCTGCTAATTCCCTAAAATAAGTAAATGAGTCTTACTAAATTGAAAATGTGTATAGTCATCATCTATTTCAAGAAAAAAAACTTCACAGGTTTTTTCTAGTGTTTGAATTTCATTTATTAAGTACATTAGGTGTTGTCTCCTGCTGACACACACTATGATGCCAATAAACAAAAACCTATTTTCAAGACACATTTTGTCAAGCCATTGATTTCCAGATGCTGAAATAAATTATATGATAATATTAAAGTCTAGAAGTCCTACTTACATAGGACTTACATAGCAGCTATGAAATGCATAAAATATTAAAGATTCTTATCTCTTTCACAGATAAAGAGGATAGTCTTGTCCAGTCAGATTTACACCTTCTCTGGACTAATGGAGTCCATGAAATATATTAAAAAAGTGTCAAAATACCTGTAAGACCACTCTCACTTCACATAAGCTATAAGTTGCTGTTAATGACATAGACTTTGCATGTGTTTTACTTCTGAAGTTATTTATAATTGAAATGGAAAGTGGTTCTAAATATTGTTATTTACACTTAGTTAAAGGTTATTTCACCACTGTTATCATAGGGTGTAAAGACAGTAGGAAGTTTGCAGTCCAATCTCCTGCTGAAATCAAGATAAGCTATGAAGTCAGACCAGGTTAGTTAGGGCTTTTACCAGGTCTTCCAAAACAACAAAGAGAGACTGTGTAATCCTGGTCAACCTGTTCCAGTCCTTGACTGTCCACACAGTGAAAAAGATTTTTATAATATCCAGTTTGACCCTGTCTTGTTCCAATTTATACCTGTTGTCTCATTCTTTCACCATGCACTACTGTGGCAAGCCTGACTCCCTCTTCTCACCCTAAGGTGTCCCGACTCAAATTCCAGGCAAAACTGCAAAAATTCCTGACGGTCTTAAAGGTGTCATTTGTTGATGGTAATGGTGAGTTGCATCAAAAGCTGTAACAGCGAATAATAAATGAATTTGTTGTTTCTAGGAAAATCAATCTCATTTTAAATTAGTTTGTATCTTGTACTAAAACCCAATATTTTGACATATTAAACGTGTCAGTCTTCATATTAATATTTTTAAGAATAAACTGTGCAATGAATTCTAGCATCTTTTCTCCACCAATGGTAATTCATCACTAGCCCAGGGAGAAAAATCAGTATACTGAAGAGTGTTGTTATCGATCCTGTGACTTTGTGTCTGGAAATATTTCCCAAAGCACAAACTTCTGATGGCGTTTCATTATGCAGGAAACTTTAATTTTTAAAGAAAGTTTGTATTTCTGGTGGAGAGATCTCCGAATGAAGACTTGTTTGGTCGTTTTTTTACTATATATAAAGTGACAGTATAAGTTAGTATATATGAAATTGCTTTTAAAAGCATATGAGTGAGCAGGATAAGGGAACACTGTTTGTTTTAACTTTTCCTGTCTACTACACTGTGGATTAGAAGACAGCTGATAGAAGGAAGGGGTGAAATCACTCCTGAATACAACTGAAGCTGCAGGAATCCAGGCAGAGGCTTGAGCAACAGGGAGAGCAATGTGAGTGCAAAGCAAAGGATTACAAAAAGTGAAGGAAACAGATAGGGAACAAAGGCACCATGATGGAGGGCAGAGAGACATTTTTCCTGTAGTCCCACGAAGTAAAGTGTAGAAAATGTTTTAACCCAAAGAAGAGACTGACGAACTGGGGAACTGATAGCAAAAATGAAGGAAAAGACACAATAAAGGCCTTTTTATTTTAATTTGTCATAATGTATCTCTTTTCAAGTTCTTTATTCTCAGTATGCTTTTATAAAACACAGTTTAGCAATTCAAAGCCCTTCTGTATTGAAGTGAAGTCAGGTCCAATTCAGATCTCTGGCTGAGTCAGGTTTGTGTCACAGTTGCTAACTTCATTTTTTCTACTTTGTAGCAGAAAAAGGTAGCATACTCTAGTATTGTAGAGTATTATCACAACCCACATACACTCATCAGAATTTATCTAGAACAAAAAATTGTTGTGTGTTCTGCTCACAAAGTGTACTATTTACCATATGCTTGACTTGAAGGCTCAGAAAAATCTTTGAAAAAAACAAAACTAAAAATTCAAGAATATAGAAGACAAAACAAAAATGCTGATAGCACTAGGAAATGGGCACGTTTTCACAAATGCTTTGCTTATATCTGCCTATCTGATTTAAAAATCAAACTATCTTAATTAATTAATTCATGTCTATTCAGTATACAGTGTTATCTGTCAGGACAGCTCCATTTAATCTGCTACATTATTTTTCACTACACAAATTCTTAGGAACTAAATATGAACTGTAAATATTACCTAAATGAATTATTTAAGTGCTACTGAATAATGCCACTGTTTCTGATGCTGGATAACTAGAGCTACATCTCCAAAGGCACTGCTCTTGAAGATGGAACCAAGAAGCATGAGAGCTACTAGCTACAGTCTCACTTTATTTAAGTCAGTGATACCCTTCTGTTGGTGGATGGATTTAAATAGACAAGAACTAGAAGATATTACTAAATGTCACAGGGGACACAGAGGTCAATACGGTGCAGTTTTTTACTTCAGAAAAAATGCTTCTGCTTACCTGTGTTATAAATTTGGTAGAAACTAAGAACTATGTATAATGCACAAAATACTATGGGCAAAAGGGAACACACAATATGATCCAATAATTTCCTGTTAATTAATGTTTTAACTGTCTAATAGTTCATACTCTCTGCCTAATACAGAAACACCTAAAAGACCCAAATACAGAAACACAAAACAAGACACCAGAATAACTATAAAATGCAGTTTACTAATATTCCCTTTCTCCAGTGTCATCTTCATCCTTCCAGTGTCTCTCTGGAGCACAAGGTTGACAGTTTCTGATTTTATCAGTAAGAAGGGAGTAAATGTTCAAGCCTTAGCTATGAGACTCATGGGCATATTGATGCCTTCTTCATGCCAAGTATGATGTTTGTAGAATGGGGTTCTCTCTCACCTGTCTCAAATCTACAGGTGTTTTGTGTGTGTGTGTTTTTAATTTTTTAAAAAATATATTTTCTAATCACAGACCACTTCCTTGTCTCAGGCTGCCAGCTGATACCTTGGCCCCCAGCCTGGCACTGACTCTGGGAGGTGGGTTGGGTGATGTTCCCCCCCCTCAGGGGCCATCCCCAAAGCTGAAGCTATAGCAGGGAAGCAGCAGCTGTGAAACCCAGCTCAGGACGAGGTGAAGCCGAGCCCCTGTGCTGCCAGGTCAGCACACAAGCCTAAAGACTACTGCTAGTAGAAGAAATCAGATATTCAGTGCACTACACAAATATCATGCTCTCTCACAAGTGCAAGATACTGCCAGCTAATCAGTAGCATATTTACCCTCTAACTGACAAAGAAAAAGCAATCTGATGTATATATACTGAAGGACTTATGATACCCACTTTAGAAAGCACTTCAGATTGGGCATCAAGCTATTGCCTTGCTATCTAAATCTGTATCTTATTGATTTTACTCATTCTGCTAAGGAAAAAAAAATTGTCAGTTTATTCAGAACACTAACTTACAAGGTAAAGAGTAAAGAATACTGTAATGTTTCATCCGTCCTCAAAACACACAAATAAGCCAAAAAGCTAGGGGTTTTAATCCTTTCTCTTCATTCTGCCATATATTCAAATTCTGTTTTATGTTCTGTCTTCCTATCCTTGATTTTTGCTCATTTATAAATATACTATGCTTATCTTTTTCTACTGCTTTTGGCTGGAATGAAGTTAACTTTCTCTATAGTAACTAGTATGGGGCTGGTTTGCATCTGTCCTGAAAACAGTGTTGGAAACACATCACTGTTTTAGTCATTGCTGAGCAGTACTAGCACAGAGTAAAGGCCTTTTCCACTCCTCATAGCAAGCGAGCTAGTAGTCTGGGAGTGTATGGTAAGTTGGAGCTACAGCCAGGACAGCTGATCCTAACTGACTAAAGGGATATGCCACACCACATGACATTACACTTAACAAGAAGTGCTGTGAGGAAGAAGGGAGAAATGGAGGGACATTTGAAGTTATGTCATTTATCTTCGCAAGTAACTGAAACACATGATGGCACCCTGCTTTCCTGGAAATAGCTGCCTGCTAATGGGAAGTAACGAATTAATTGCTTATTTTGCTTTGCTTGCATGCATAGCTTTCACTTTACCTAATGAAATGCCTTTATCTCAATGTGTGAGTTTTTTCACTTTTACCCTTTAGTTTCTTCTCCATCTCTGCCCCGTGCCACGATGAGGGGATAAGTGAGCAGCTGTGTGGGGCTTTGTTGCTCACTGGCGATAACGCACAACAACCATTTGGAGAACTATGCAAAACTGTGCTGTAATGTGACTGAAAGCTTACTTCTTCATATATTCCTTTTTCACCTTTCCACTAAGTGTTTTTTCCAGTAGAAATTGTTACACTCTTCAAGTTTCACCAAGTTTAGTCATTCTACAAATCTGCAATATTTTTTTATTTCTTTTTATTTTTTTAAGTAACATTAGAATGTGTTAGTACCTTTTTCTGGGTAATTTGACCTCAAAAACAAAATACATAATTGCTTATTGAAGTAAACTGTTCTTAAAATACTGTAATTGACTGTTTGGGTTTGGGTTGGTTTAGTTTGCTTCACATTGCTTTTTCCCTACAAAGTTCGTTCTGATTTTGCTGCTGCTGTTTTTGTCTTAAGTTTAAATCTTGATTTCCTTCAGATTTCCTCAAAGGAATGAAAAGCCATCTGGATGGATTAAGTTATGAGATAAGGTGAGGGAGAAATTTGTGAATTGGAATTTTTTAGAATTGTCTTTGGAATTGATATAGAAATTTATGCTATTTATTATTTATTTAAAATATATGCCAAGTACACAGGTAAGTAAATTCTACTTTATATACTGGAATAGAAATGTACTGAAATAGGTCACCAACTCAGACACCACTTTGAGGTAGACATCTTCTTCACAGTGGGTTCCTAAATAACACCTGAAAGGTTTCCAAATTCAGAAAAAAGGCCAGCTTTTATTACAGTATGAGCTAGAAGAACATGGGTTTTAAACAAAAGGAGTTCAAAGTCACCCACTTAGCTAGAACAAAATGATTTTTCCTCTTAGAATCATGGAATCATACAATAGCTAAGGTTGGAAAGGACCTTAAGATTGTCTAGTTCCAACCCCCCTGCCATGGGCACGGACACCTCACACTAAACCATCTCACCCAAGGCTCTGTCCAACCTGGCCTTGAACACTGACAGGGATGGAGCATTCACCACTTCTTTAGGTAACCTGTTCTAGTGTCTCACCACCCTTACAGTAAAGAGCTTCTCCCTTACATCTGATCTAAACTTCCACTGCTTAAGCTTTAACCCATTACCCCTTGTCCTATCACTACAGTCCCTAATGAAGAGTCCCTCCCCAGCGTCCCTATAGCCCCCTTCAGATACTGGAAGGCTGCTGGTAGGTCTCCATGCACCCTTCTCTTCTCCAGGATGAAAAGTCCCAACTTTCTCAGCCGATCTTCATATGGGAGGTGCTCCAGTCCCCTGATCATCCTCGTGGCCCTCCTCTGGACTTCTTCCAACAGTTCCATGTCCTTTTGAGGACACCAGAATTTCACACAATACTCCAAGTGAGGTCTCATGAGAGCAGAATAAAGGGGCAGGATCACCTCCTTCAACCTGCTGGTCATGCTTCTTTTGATGCAGCCCAGGATACAGTTGGCTTTCTGGGCTGCGAGCACACACTGAAGCCAGCTCATGTTAATTTTCTCATCGACCAACAGCCCCAAGTCCTTCTCTGCAGGGCTGCTCTGAATCTCTTCTCTGCTCAGCCTGTAGCTGTGCCTGGGATTGCTCTGACCCACGTGTAGGACCTTGCACTTGGCATGGTTAAACTTCATGAGGTTGGCATCAGCCCAACTCACAAGTGTGTCAAGGTCCCTCTGGATGACATTCCTTTCTTCCAGTGTATCGACTGAACCACACAGTTTGGTGTCATGGGCAAACTTGCTGAGGGCACACTCAATCCCACTGTCCACATCAGCGACAAAGATGTTGAACACGACCGGTCTCAACACTGATCCCTGAGGGACACCACTTGTTACTGGTCTCCAGCTGGACATTGAGCCACTGACCACAACTCTTTGTGTAAGGCCATCCAGCCAGTTCTTTATCCACTGAGTAGATCATCTATCAAACTGATGTCTCTCCAATTTAGAGACAAGGATGTCATGTAGGACAGTGTCAAAGTCATTGCACAAGTCCAACTGTTCTACCTCTGTCCATCAATCATAGAAGGCCACCAAATTGGTCATGCAGGACTTCCCCTTAGTGAAGCCATGCCGGCTGTCACCAAGCTCCTTGTTTTTCATGTGACTGTAAAGACTCACATTCTTCTTAATTTACTTATAGTATAGTTTCAAATCCTTTGAATATTGCTACAAAAAATTATGAATTAGTGCCGATCATGATTCACAATACAGGTTTAGTATTACTAGCATCACTATGAATTATCATATGAAAGATTTTTTTAGAAGGATATTCTCCTAATATCTCTAAATCTCTTATGCATCTAAGAGAGGCGTCTGTACAATCTGTTTACAAAGGCTGAATTTAGGAGATTCTGTTAAGCAAAGTTGTACAAGGGCTACAGTTATTAAGACTGTTCAGCAATACAGTATATAGAATATTACAGTCTATCTATGGACTTGGAGGCATACAATTTTGACTGAAGTCTTATGACTGTTTAATATATTATGATTTTTTTGAATGGTTTTGACTAAGTAGATAAATCATTGTGAGTCAAAATTAAGACAAAAACCAAATTATTTAAAATACGGCAGAACTCCCATGGTCAAACTCCCTCTCCCTGAAATATGATAAAAGATAGTTTGTGTTTCTGGCTTGTCCAGAATTTGAATAATTATTCTGGAAAGTAAATTAAATAACCAATCAACAATAATTGCCCCTCTGACAATGAACTTTTGACCTATTTTACAGGCAAAACCACCAGGAATCTAGGATGGATTCTGAATAAACCATGGGTTAAAAATAGTTTGCAAACTATTTAAACCTCTTAATTTAGGGCTCCTGACCTGAGCTACTGTACATAAATGAAATGTATAATCACAAATGTACAGACCAATAATTTGTGCACAAAGTAATGGACAAACCATGAAAATTTTAAATTGAAATGGCATGCTAAATTACATTCTTTAATTATAAAATTCTTCTTTAACACTTAACACTTCTGAAACAATAAACTGAATTGCTTTCAACCAAATTTACTTACAGAAAATGCTGATCTCTCTAATTGTATTTGCAATTAGCTTTTTTAACATTGCAACTTCAATCAGGCTGCTCTTTTTTTTGAAACAATGTAAGATTTTTCTTAAAATGAAAGACTGATAAAAATATAAGAAGGTTTGCTTCCAAATGGAACTGTGCTGTATTTTCATGAGCTTGGTTCATTACTACATAGACAAAGTTAAAGCCAAGATAGTGCTGAAAGTTGTACTAACTTTAGAGTGATTAATGACAAGACATCAGGTATCCCAGAGTTGAGAGCCCATTAACTTTGAAGCAAGCTGAAAAGCCAGAGGGGAAGAAATAAGTCATAGTAACAAAAGGAGATGAAGAGCAATGCAATTCTCTTCACTACAGATTGATATGCTCCTGTAGCCATGCTTAGTGTCAAAAGGAATTTCAAATCACTGCTCATGTACACTCTGGCTTTACATTCAAACTAACGCAAGTTGACCAGTAAGCACTACAGGCTTAAGTAAGAGAAAAATAATAGATGCCAGCAGTAGGCTAAGGAAATGATTCTCTAGAGTGGGTTTCATAAAAACAAGAGAAGTTCACATATAGGAAAATTAATACAGTGTTTTTTTCTCCCATTAACATAGTTTTTAAAAGGAATTGAACTGTATTGAATAGAATTGCATGTGTACAACATAGATTAAATCTATAAAATATGTATGGAATCTAATCTTTTTCAGTCTCTAGAGTGTTCAATTCACTCAGCATACTGTCAGAATAGAACTATTACAAGTTTACCTTCTGCAAGGATATATGCTGAACAAAAGGAAAATATGTGGAATAAATCCATCTCAACAGCAAACATATACAGTTTGCTTTACATTTCTAACTTCTCTGTGTTTGCAGTGATTTGCATCACTTTAAAAAACTTTATTCCTCACACAGCACAGATGAACTCTATGTATAATTTCTTGTGTTTACAGGCATCTATGTAAACTGCTCTATTGTACAAGAGTTTTACATAGTACATCATGGCTTTCCCTGTTTTGAATATAACTGGTTTCAGGAACAGTTTGAATTATGTTTTCTTTTTATAAAACAATAGCAACAAAAAACACTACTGATATAAGCAAAATATTCTCTAGTTGACAATTGTCGATAAAATGGTGCCTAAGACATCTTCAACAAAATTAATTGAGTAGAGAGTACCTGCTGGTTTTAAAGGCCAATAATGACAGTAAGAACCGTGAAACTGTAGGTTTTTGTACTGAACACTTATTAAGCTCTTTATTCCAGCAGTGAAATAGATTACTTTTTGACAAATCAAATGGTGAGTATATGCCTACGTTTTATATCAACATACAGTGACAGAACACTTCACGGTACAGTGATCAGATCTTTCATGGGCAACTCAAAGGAGTGACAAGTCTAAGCATGGAAGATGCAGTTTATGGATATGGAGAGGGAGAAGAAACTGCAGCCTAGAGCTCATGAAAGCTTCTATGTTGGTGGCAGGACTTTGGCAACTGAGTTCTCTCTCTATACAAAATAGTGGTAAAATACCGTCTAAACAGCTACCACCTAATCACCAAGGCACCCACATTCTATAGGCATCATAATTTTGGCATTGTGCATTTGTCTAACATGCTGGTGCCATATTTAGGCTCAAGCTCTGCCAATCTGATGTGCTCACTGCGTCTCTTCACTGGTGTAACTTAGACAAGCTGACATTCTTGGTGTATGCTACTTCAATAAGAATGAAATAGGTGTCATTTAGATATGTTATTTGTTTTTTGATACTGTAGTGATACTATACTTATGTTTAGTGAAGACACAAAAATCAGAATCCTTCCTAAATTCCCCAAGAAGTTCAACAAGCTGTATAGGATTTGAAAAAAATCTTGCCTATCAACCAGAAACAGTTCACACCATGACAAGCAACAGCTATGAGCAGTCACAGTTAATTTTAATAACACTGAGCTATACCCACTGTCTTTGGAGAAGATGGTATTACTTTCACAAAAACTTACTACAGAATACTTGTGTGTCTGGTTTACAAAATTTTGTCTTGTGTTTTTAAAAACAAATATTCAGAAAATAACTTTATCCAAAAATCACAATTAGTGATATAGTACTATCACTGGACATAAAAAAATCACTGCACTAAGGAACTTAATTAATTATTACTAAATTAATATAATTAAATCAAGTTTAATTTGTTGCAAATAATGCAATCACAAAGTACAAAAATGCATTTAAAACTGAAGTTAATCTGCCCAAGATTCCTGTAGCCCCAGAAGGAGTCAGGATAAAGGAGGAGTTTGCTTTGGTAGATGAGGATTGGGATAGGGATCAGTTAAGCAATCTGGACATCTATAAATCAATGGGTCTGGCTGGAATACACCTGCGGGTGCTGAGGGAGCTGGCGGAGGTCATTGCTCGGACAATCTCCATCATCTTTGGTAAGTCATGGGAAACAGGAGAGGTGCCTGAGGATTGGAGGATGGCAAATGTCATGCCAGTCTATGAGAAGGGCAAGAAGGAGGACCCGGGTAATTATAGACTGGTCAGCCTTAACTCCATCCCTGGAAAGGTGATGGAACAACTTATTCTTGACACCATCTCTAGACATATCAAGGATGAGGGGGTCATTAAGAGCAGCCAACATGGTTTTACCAAGGGGAAGTCATGTTTGACCAGCCTTCTATGAGGAAGTAATTAGGTGGATGGATGATGGTAGAGCGGTAGATGTTTTTTTCTTGATTTCAGTAAGGCGTTTGATACTGTCTCCCACAGCATCTTCATAGATAAGCGAAGGAAGAGTGGGCTTGATCAGGTGGTGAGGTGGATCAAGAGCTGGTTGAAGGGAAGAAGGCAGAGAGTTGTGGTCAATGAAGCAGAATCTAGCTGGAGATCTGTGACTAGTAGAGTACCTTAGGGGTCGGTGCTGGGACCAGTGCTGTTTAATATTTTCATCAATGACCTGGATGAGGGAACCGAGTGTACTCTCAGCAAGTTCGCTGATGACACTAAACTGGGAGGAATGGCTGACACACCAGAAGGCTGTGCTGCGATTCAGCGAGACCTGGATAGGCTGGAAAGTTGGGCGGGGAGAAATTTGATGAAATTCAACAAGGGCAAGTGTAGAGTCCTGCATCTGGGGAAGAACAACCCCATGTATCAGTACAGGTTGGGGGTTGACCTGCTGGAAAGTAGTGAAGGGGAAAGGGACCTGGGGGTCCTGGTGGATAGGAGGATGACCATGAGCCAGCAATGTGCTTTTGTGTCCAGGAAGGCAAATGGCATCCTGGGGTGCATTAAAAAGGGTGTGGTTAGTAGGTCAAGAGAGGTTCTCCTCCCCCTCTACTCTGCCTTGGTGAGGTCGCATCTGGAATACTGTGTTCAGTTCTGGGCCTCTCAGTTCAAGAAGGACAAGGAATTGCTTGAAAGAGTCCATCACAGAGCCACAAAGGTGATTAAGGGAGTGGAACATCCCCCTTATGATGAGAGGCTGAGGGAGCTGGGCCTCTTTCTTGGAGGAGACTGAGGGGTGACCTCATCAGTGTTTACAAATATGTAAAGGGTGAGTGTCAGGATGATGGCGCAAGGTTTTTTTCAGTGATGTCCAGTGATAGGACAAGGGGCAATGGGTGTAAACTGGAGCATAGAAGGTTCCATGTGAACATCAGGAAAAACTTCTTTACTGTGAGTGACAGAGCACTGGAACAGGTTGCCTAGGGGGGGTTGTGGAGTCTCCTAAGTTGGAGATATTCAAGGCCTGCCTGGACAAGTTCCTGTGTGATGTACTCTAGGTTACCCTGCTCTTGCAGGGGGGTTGGACCAGATGATCTTTTGAGGTCCCTTACTACCCTTGGGATTCTGTGATTCTTTAGGCAACCAATTCCAGTCATCTAGTCCTACGTGTCATACAATGAGCAGGACATCTTCACCTAGATCAAGTTGCTCAAATTCATATTCAATCTGACCTTGAAGGCTTCCATGCAACCTGTTCCAGTGTTTCACCACCCTCATTGTAAAAAATTTCTTCCTCCTATCTAGTCTGAATCTCCTTTCTGCTTAGTTCTGAACCATTACCCTTTGCCTTATTGCAACAGGCCCTGCTAAAAGTCTGTCTCAAATTTCCTTAGAAGCTCCCTTAAGTACTGAAAGACTGAAGCAAGGCCTCCTCAGAGGCTTCTCTTCTCCAGGTCAAATGACCCCAAATCTCTCAGCCAGTCTTCCCTGATTAGGTGCTCCATCCCTCTGATGATTTCTGTGGCCCTCCTCTGGGCCTGCTCCAAAAAGTCCAAGATGCCTGTTGGATTTTGGATACAAATTATGGCAACAGTGATACTTTGTAAAGTCCTGAAGGCTCAGAAACCTGAAGGCTCTCTCAGCCATTATCCCTGTGTGGCACTATTGCAGTTCTGAGCAATGGACCCTGTGACAGGTTTGAAATAAGGCAAATTTGTCCAGGTTTCTACAATTTATACTATTAAATCTGAGAAAATTATACTAACCGACCAAATTCAGGCAACAATTTACACTTTACTACCCATTTTTTTCAATTAGCTATCTCAACAGGTAATTAACAGCCACAGAAAATTTGAATGGGATTTTGCATCTTTTTTTCCTCTGATCATATAATTTGAACATATTTCTAAAGCAGTACTGCACTATTCCTTTTACTCTTTCCTATATTAACTCCCACAATGCAGAAAAATAGAAAAAGTGATGTGAAGGTGTCATAGTTGCAATTTAGAAATGTTTGGCCAGCAAGTCTGATTTGGAAGGCTCTGCTTTGGTGGACAAATTGGAGTTAAGAAAAGACCAAGTACATGATTACTGACAAGAAAGTCCTCAACCTAAGGAACTGGTAGGTGCCGGTGTTAAGACCCAGATGGTTATTTTTCTACTACTGAGGTAATAAACACAATCATGAATGAACATAGGAGATCAGAAGGCTCCATATTTACAGCGTCATGAAGTTGATTCCATGAAACAACAAGGCCTTGACTTCCTATTTAAACTAAGGATCTAAGTAAGCATAGTTTTAAGGAAGAAAATAAATGTAGTATCTGACTGAGTTTCAGGTGGTCATCATTATAAAATACTTCAACAAGCTGACAAGCAAAAACTCCGGACTCATACACAATCTAGGCATACAAATTTGACAGATCACCATGAAGCAATTCAGAATTTGCAGACATCAGAACTCCCCATGTATCATGCAGTCTGATTGTCAGATGATCAACCTATGGGGTGCTGTATGTCACAGGATTCCTGATAATCACAATTTAAATACCAGTTGTAAGAAATTAAAGGGTTCAGATTCAATTACTAAGAGAAGAGAAGAAGAAATTCATGGAAGCCATTCTTAATGCTGTTTAGCTTTATAAAAGATGAAACGATAATGTCAAATAACAAGCTGTTTGCAAGCACCCAGAAGACAAAAAAGACAACATATAATTAAAAAAAAAATAAAAGAGAGCATGGAGTTGTAAGCTACAAATCTTGTCAAACCAGTCTAGGCTTATGAAGGACAACACCACTTATAATGCCATTTATATTAAATTTAATAGTGCATTTGACACTGATTTCTATAAATAGTTGAAGAAAAACATAATCTGATTCTATCTCAATTAGAATCCTGGGTCAGTTTAAAAAACAGAGGGAAAAAGTAAGTGTGTCATTACAGAAAGTCCTGCTTAAAGTAAAGAGAAGTATGAAACATTTAATGAAAATTATTTACAAAGTCAATTTGAATGAACTTGAGCTCAGCTAAAGAAAAAAAAATGGTTTAGGGATAATGTGATGGCAATTTTTGAGGACAAGACAGATTTCAACATTTTCCTTCTAAGAAAATCCTGTAATAGCCTGAATGACCAAAATAGAGTAACTCTTTCCATGGACTGGGTCAGCATGGAGTGCTGTACACTGCTTGGAGCACCATTGAATACTACCAAAATCTATAGGAATATAAGATTATCTATACTATTTTCTCTTTGTTTTGTTAATCTTGATAGAATTTTAAAGCATCATTTAGCATGAGACTTTACAGAGTCTGACTGCCTTTCTCCCTAGGGCCATACAGACCAGTACCTCATGGTAAAAAATACCTTTGTGACAGGAAGTGCTAAAACAAAGACAAGAGGGACACTGATTAGGAATTATACAGCAGTTATGTTATGGTAGCTTAACAGAAGAAAGTTTTTTTGCTTATAAGGCAAGTTGCAGGTATAGCTGGTCCTGCACTGGAGAAAGGTGGAGTAGATGTTGTTGAGATGAATTTATGTTACATTCCTTTGATTTTTGTCAGTCAGGATGCAAGTCAGGTAGCATGCACTACCTCAGAGAAGGTTCTTTGCCGTGTCAAAATCAAATGTAAGACACACTGCTTTTTGGCTGTTTTTAAAATGATTTTACCTGAACACTGCTAAAGTACAAATATTGTGCAAATCTTAAGTAAAATGCAAAAAACTGGTAAACAAGAATATTGCCTACCATATGTGAAAGTTTAAAAATGCTTATGATGTATAAATGTCAACAAATGCAAAATGGTATCACATCAAACACCTCTACCGTGGCTTTAAATTGTATATGCCCTATGATGGTGCTATTGCACAACATTTCAATGAGGATTGTCAAATTCTGTCAACTAATGGATGAGAAATGCTCAATTATGGATGCAAAATGAACAATGCAATACCATTAAATCATTCGTCTATCATTTTTTACAAAATGATAAATGAAACTTAAGCTACCCATAGAGAAACAGATAGTAGCAGTACCTTTGTAATATGCTTCAAATTCCTAAACAGCTGCAATAGAGCCATTCAGTAGAAACATACAGTGTTTGCACAAAAATATAGAAATATAGGAGACTTCATGCTCAGCCTATAAAGCTGGGTGAGCAGGGAAAGGGGGATATTCAGAGTTACAGCATTTGTCTTACCAAGTAACAATCATGCATGATGGAAGCACGCTATGCTGGACATGGCTGAAAATGATCCTGCTGATGGGAAGTGGTAAAAGAATTCCTTATTTTAATTTACTTGCATGGATAGCCTTAGCTTTCCCTATTAAACTGTTTTTATCTTAAACCATGAATTCTCACACTTTTACTCTTCTGATTCTCTCCCCTATTCCACCAGGGGGGGCAGGGATAGTGAACAAGCAGCTGTGTGGTGCTTTGGTGCCTACTGGGCACCACAATGCTATAGTACCAGAAGCTGGTATGACTTGTACAACAAGGGAAATTGAACAAAAAATTTAGGTCATCAGTCCAAAACCTTCAGTACTGTCAACTATCAGGCTTTTATAAGTTTTTGGAAAAAAAATCCTTCATGCATATTTGAGTTGGCATAAAGGGATCTGTACTTGTCAGCATATACATGAGAGAGATGTTGTGCTAAATAAAAATTTATATAATTGCTGTATCGTGGGCTGTTCTTTGCCAATAATTATACACATATCAGGACATATGTCATATATCATCAACTCTTTTGATCACAAGAACAAACAACTAAGCCTGCAAGTCATCATAAAGGAAGCTAAGGTCCTCATCCGGCTTCACAACACTGAAGAGCTAGAAGATGCTGAAAAGTCAGTTAGATCCACACATTACCACTGAATAATGCAAAAATCTGAGGAAGAATTTAGCTAGGTTGACAATATAGCTGATAAAATACGCATGGATAACAATACAGATTAATGCACATTCTCTTTTAGGACATAAAAACACATCCCTCTATTATGGAGAAATAAAACATTTTGAATGAAAGTGCATTCTATTCATCTTTCAAAGCCAGTTTAATGCAACATGCAGAAGTTAAGAAACTTGCAGTCATCAGAATAAACATCTCAATACTTTCTGCATTAGTCTGCATGAATGATTCTGTTCATATAAAGTGACAGAATATAGTTCTGAATATTGAGATTAGCAGCACAGCTGTGTGATACTTTAAGCACAAATACACTGGTCAAGGCTTCTGAATCTTAGTTTCATATAATAGCTTGGGTTGGAAGGGACCTTAAAGTTCATCTAGCTCCAACCACTCTGCCACAGGCAGGGACACCTTCCACTAGATCAGGTTGCTCACAGCCCTGATCAACCTGGCCTTGAACACTGCCAGGGATCCACAACTTCTCTGGACAACCTGTGCCAGTGTCTCATCACCCTCACAGTAAAAAATTTCTTCCTAATATCTAATCTAAATCTACTATTAACCTTTGTAGTATCACCACATGTCCTTGTATATCAGATAATAGATTGCTCAAACATGTTTTCATTGGCCAGATAATATATACATGAATGGCTGAAAAGCTGAAGAAAATGTACATGTACGCACTCAAGTTGAATCTTCACTGGAGTGGCAGCAGTACCACTACAATATGGAAAGCTAAAGGTAACTTGCTGAGTCAGAGAACCTATATTGATACTGCCAAGGCCTTCAAGGAAAAACTAATTCAGAACAATGGACAAAAGGCACTATTGAAAGTGACTGTAGTAAAGAGTACAGAACATTTTTATGGCATTTATTGTACTAATTGGCTACAAAATAGCACCGTAAATTATTATGACTACAAATTACAATAGCTAATGAAACAATTTCTCAAGAGGAAGCCACAAAGCTGAATCTTCCCATATTGAATTAGCAACATCTCTGTAAAAACATTCTTGAAAAGCCCATTTATCTAAAGAAACACAGGCAACATTTTGAAATTTAGGATATTCTGATTGAATTCTGGTACTGCAGAACTTGGTGGAGTGGAGAGGAGAGGAGAAAAAACCTTATTTTATTCAGAATGAGTAAAATTTACAGGAGTTGTGCCAGTGAAAGGCAGACCAATCTACCTCATTTTTGTGAACAGAGTATTTGTGGACTAGTCCCATCTTTAGTTTAAAGATGTACTTTTCAACTGCTCTGGAAAAACCTAGTCACCTACAGAACTGTGTACGTTAAGACCCCATAGAAATTTGTACTAATTACTTAAATATTGTTGCACTCAAAATCTTGTATTGGGCAGAAGGAAATGAAATGGGCTGGCAGTGTGGCTTGCAGACCAGAAAGTCAACTGTGTCCTTGGCTACACCAAAAGGAGCGTGACCAGCAGGTCAAAGGAGGTGATCCTACCCCTCTACTCTGCTCTTGTGAGACCTCACTTGGAGTATTGTGTGCAATTCTGGTGTCCTCAACATAAAAAGCACATGGAACTGTTGAAGCAAGTCCACAGGAAGGCCACGAGGATGATCAGGGGACTGGAGTACCTCCCGTATTAAGACAGGCTGAGAAAGTTGGGTCTGTTCAGCCTGGAGAAGAGAAGGCTGCGTGGAGACCTCATAGCAGCCTTCCAGTATCTGAAGGGGGCCTGTAAGGATGCTGGGGAGGGACTCTTCATTAGGGACTATAGTGATAGGACAAGGGGTAATGGGTTAAAAGTTAAACAGAGGAAGTTTAGATTGGATATAAGGAAGAAGTTCTTCACTGTAAAGGTGGTGAGGCACTGGAACAGGTTACCTAAAGAAGTGGTGAATGCTCCATCCCTGTCAGTGTTCAAGGCCAGGTTGGGCAGAGCCTTGGGTGAGATGGTTTAGTGTGAGGTGTCCCTGCCCATGGCACGGGGGTTGGAACTAGACAATCTTAAGGTCCTTTCCAACCTTAGCTATTGTATGTATGTATGTATGTATGCTGCAGTCAAATAAAGCAAGTAAATGTAACTGTTACCTTTCTATCTGTACACCATTTCTGCCTGGATGCTGAGGATGTGATTTAAAGTTGGTTTTGTAAGCCTGACTTACTATATGAATAAAGGCAGCACAAGATTAATTTGTGGGCATGATTAATTTGTGGGCATGATTCCAAGTGAAATAACATTTGTTCACATTAAGAGAGTATTTACCTCATTATCATCTGTGCTGCTCTTATGTTATTTTCTTAGGCATACCACAACCAATGGGTAGTTCGGTGTGAAGGCTTTTGAAGAGCTAACTAACCTCATTACGTTTTATGGATATGATACAGAGTCTCTCCTATGAAGAAATAACTTATGTATTTTACAAGTCAGCAGTGACACTATTTCTTTTTACGTCTTATGGTCACCACAACAACTAGATTATCATGTTAACCTTCTGATAGTATTTATTTCTTCTGTATTTTAACCAAGGCTCTTCATTTATTTTGTGGGTTTGTTTTTTTTTTTTAATAAACTCTAAAATAATCCTTAGTTTATTCTATAGCATCAAGTTCTTCATAATCCTTATATTCTTCCACAGTAGTCTATCAGTTTTCATTAGTTTTATAATTTAGTTTTCTTTTTTAGTATTTCTTTCTCTCAAATCATTTTAACTGTCTTTCAGACTTCCTTTTTCCAGTTAGTATTTATAGAGGACTCATATGAGAATGATATTGAGCTGAATTGATAGTATTAAAAGGAGCACATTGTACTAACAATGTAATACTACTTGGTGGCACAAATTTGCATTGGAGGTCCCAAAATTAAAAAAAAAAAAAAAAAAAAAGTCATACCAGTATGAGTAGCTCTTTTCCAGCTGTTTAGTTGCCATAAATGCAGGTAACTAACAAACTTCTGTTGATAAATACAGGTTGCAGTTGATTCACAGGAACACATGAAGTGAAAGGACTTCTTGGGCTACGGAGTCCCATACCCTCTTGAAAACACTATGCTGCTTTATGCTAAAAACAAACAGGGGAGGGGAAGAGTTACCAGTAGCCCTGTGAGTGACAGATAAATAGGTTTCACAAGTGCCCACAATGAAGTGAATGAAAGGGAACACAAAACCAATTAAATGTGGCTTAAGCAGATTCACCTCCTTGCATGAAAGCAGTGAAGTGCCTACAAAGCGTTACTGTGAAGAAAAAGAGACCCTTTTGGGGAAAACATCATGATGGGGTGTTTTACTAGAGTTCCTGGGCAGAAAAGCACATAGCATAGATAATGAAATGGTATCTTGGTCACGGCTGGAATAGAATTATTTTTCTTTCTGTTAGCTGGTACAGTGCTGCAGTTAGGCTTTAATCTGAGAATAATGCTGGTAACACACTGATGTTTTAGGTGTTGCTAGGTAGTGCTTACCCTGATCAAGGACTTTGCAGTCTCTCATGCTCTGCCAGTGTGGAGGGACACGAGAAGCCAGGAGGAAGCAGAGAGAGGACACCTGGCCCAAACTAGCCAAAGGGATGTTCCATACCACACCACATCATACCCAGTATATAAACTGGGGTGAGTCACCCAGAAGGGACCAATCACTGCTTGGGGATGAGTTGAGCATCAGTCAGTGGATGCTGAGCAATTGTATCACTCCTATCTTCAAGAAGGGTAAGACAGAAGAACTAAGTGTAGTTTCCCTTCTGGGGAACTACAGGCTGATCAGCTGGACTCCAGTTCTTATGAAAGCAATAGAGCAACTAATGCCTAAAATATTTCCAGGTACATGAAGGTGATTAGATGTAATCAGCATGGATTCACAAAGGGGAACGTTTGGCCTACCTGATAAGCATCTACAATGAAATGACTGGCTTGGTAGATGAGCGTATATTGTCTACCTTGACATTAGCAAGGCTTTTGGCACTCCCTCCTATGAGATCTTCATAAAAAATCGAATGAAGTATAGGCTGGACGAGCAGTGAGGTGAACTGAAAACTGGATGAACAAGGCCCAGATGGAGATGATCCTTAGCATGAAGTCTGCTTAGGGGCCAGAAACCAACGGTGTACCCCATGGGTTAATAGTGGTCCAGTGCTGTTCAACATCTTCATTAACCTGACTGATCTGAATGATGACCCATAGTGTACCTTCAGCAAGTTTGCCTAAAACAGAAAAACGGGAGTGGCTGACACACTAGGGGTTGTGCTGCCACCCAGAGGGACCTCAACAGCATTGAGAAATAGGCTGACATGAACCTCATCAGGTTCAACAAGGGAATGCCAAACCCTGTACCTGGGTAGGAATAACCACAAACACCAGTACATGCTGGGCGACAACCTGATGGAAAGCAGCTTTGCAGAGAAGGACCTGTGGGTCCTTGTGGACAAGGAGCTGAACATTTACAAGCAACACACCTTTTGCCACAAAGGCTAATGTTATCCTGGGCTATATTCAGGAGTGTTGCCAGCAGATTGACAGAAGTGATCCTTTCCCTCTATTCAGCACTGGTGCTAACTAAGGCCACATCTGGAGTACTGTGCCCAGTTCTGGGCTTCCCAGTATAAGAGAGAGAGGGACGCACTAGAGAGAGTCCAGCAAAGGGCCACTAAAACTTATCTTTCTGAACAGGTGATGAGTCAGGTGTTATGATTCTTCTTGTTGCTTTTTTTTTTTTTGTAGTGTGCTATCAAAAAAATTCCTTTTTCATGAAATCTGATTTTGATTAATCAGTCATTTTCTGTTTGTATGTCCTGTGTTATTATATTAGGACACATTAATGTGATACATACAATGCTAGTCATTTACAAATTCACAATTCTACTGTGGTTACACTTATCTAGTAAATAATCAAGGATTTATGTATGGCATCTGAACTGTACTCTTTTCTCCTAGAGTTTTCTAATGAACAACTTTGGAGCTTCAGTTTTCTAGAATTCAGCTGACATGGCATTTCAGTCATGAAGTATTTGGAGAACAGAGATTTTTGTTTGCACAGTACTAAGTAAAACAACAACAGGAACTACAGCCAGATAATGAACTGAAATAAAAAAAAAAAAATAAAAAAAAAATAGGGAAGAAAAGAAACAGTGTCTGTTGAAATCTTTTTTTCAATTTTATGGCATTGTGTCTTTTCTTTTTTTTCTTTTTTCTTCTGGATATCAAAAGCCATTATTATCACAACACTGTGAAATAGTAACATCTGCCTTTTTGGTTTTGCTCACAAACCACAGATGTAATTTCAAACCATTTTTTTATAAATTTGTTACTTGCTTAATGTTGAAAATTCTAATCAGTCTGCTGTTCAGAGTGGCAGTAACTTTATTAACTGTGACGCTTTTATTATTTCTTATAGTATTTGCCTTCTTTCTACAGTTACTGTTATTTTCAATATTTGCTTTGTAAGACTTTGTGTGACTTCAGTATGCTGTCTATACTTAACTTTTCAAATCACCTTGGTTTTTTTTTTTTTTCTTCCAGTAAATGTAATTTATAACCCTCTAAGTGAAATGGCAGCACAGGCAGAAGTAAAAAGAAATATTACATCCCCATGTTTTCATCGATATTAACCCAATATATTGCAATCTATGCTTTGTCTTCACCAATCCAACTCTGATTGCTAAATATGAATAATGACAGTCAAACAATGAGCAATCTTTGTTTTTTTTTTATTATCTACCTATCTGTCTGTTCATCCATCTCCCCAGTATCCAATCACTTCCATGAAAATGAATAGCGATATGTTTTGTGGACTTAATGGAGCCTTTGGCATGCCTCCATTCCAGGCCCATCATCATGCTGGGGTAGAGCTCTTTTGTTCTTAGTATTTGCTGTGGCTTGTGGGTAACAAAGAATGTCACATTTGAACTACCTGTCATTCATCAGCCTCTCTGGCTAACCCTAGACTCCCTCATGTTCACTACTGGCTTTTTGCAAATAATGGCTCTGTTTTTATTTCAACACCTTCCATTCCTCTTATTTTTCATTATTTTATCTCTTTGTTTTGAATTATTGTTTCTTTAAATACTAATTACTACATTTAAAATGTCTTTCCCTGATCCCTCATTTTCATTCAGACTCTTAGCTAACTCCACCTTCTGAGCCTACCTTCCATGAAATCTCACATTAAACTCATTTTTATAGAAACATCTCCTTTTCCTGTTTTTGTTTGTTTGTTTGTTTGTTTTTGTTTGTTGTTGTTTTTCTGTCATTCCTCCACTATGTTCTTTTTTGTTGTATCAACCTCTCTTCTTAAGTTACATGGGGGAGGGGGTCTGGACACTGGAGTGTCAGAATGAAAGGATACAGGCTTTACAGGAAAGAGAGGCTGGGGAGATGAGGATGGGTTGTCACCCTCTATGTCAATAACCAGATGGAATGCATAGAGCTCTGCACTATGGGTCAGGATAGAGAGAGAAAGCACCGGAGTTCCTAAAGGGGCCTAGAAGAAATCTGGCTCTCCAGACTTTTTACAGGGACATGTAGTGACAGTACAAGGGGGAATAGCCTTAAATTGAAAGAGGTTAGATTTGTGTTAGATATTACGAAATAATTCTACACTATAAGGGCTGTGAAATGCTAGAACAGGTTGCCCAGAGAAGTGGCTACTCTATTCCTGGAAATTGTTCAAGGCCAGGTTGGGTAGGGCTTTGAGTAACTTGGTCTAATAGAAGGTGTCTCTGCTCATAGCAGGGTGGTTGGAACTAGATGAGCTTTAAATTCCCTTTTCTAACCCTAACCATTTTATAATTTTATGATATAAAAAGTTGTTATTAAGTCTTGGCTCTAAATCTTATTTCTTAACTGATTATATGTATAATATGAAACTGAACATTGTTCTGGATAATGTAGATGTACAAGACTATTAAGAAAACACACGCTCCCTTCTGATCCTATGGAAGAAAGTAGAAGTGCTCTTGCTGCTTTCTACTGCTTGTCATACTTCAGATGTATTTGATCAAATAAATATTACAGCAGTGTGCTTTGCAGCTGTAAGAAAAGCACCGTGTACCTTTCCCTTGAAAATATTTTACAGAACTGGCTACTTCATATATGAATACTATGATGATATTTCCTTTCATGATACAGATGTTGAAACAATCTAGCAGATGTTGAAACAATGAACTAAAATTAATAATTAACTGTACTGACATCTAAGCATTTTCTTATTCCCTATATTCTTATTTGTTTATACTCTTTGACTTGTACTCTTTTTCTTCACTAATGAAATAAAAAACAGAATTTCTCTATCATCTCTAATGCATTCAACTGAGAAATGTAAGTTAATAGCTTGTTTTCTGTAAATATCTTTGTTGTCAGTGGAGAGACAGAGAATTCTAGGGCAGATTAAGTAAGGTCAAAATGCAGGTCACCGTTGATTTCATATTATTATGTGCTATATTCTGAAAAGAAACAAGTTAAAACTATAACAAACAAATGCAGTAGTTACTCAGTATTAATAATAATTAGCTGAGAAAGTGATATTACACACTTTTAAATACCAGTGTTTTGCACTGTGAGCCGTGCTAACTAGACAGGTATGTAAAAGTGAGTAATCAAGACTGTAGCAGAGGTTTCTAAGAGGCCAATGCAGAGGCTTTGAAAGTACTGAAACTTACCAGACAGCAATACAAGGCACACAGATGGCCAATTACTGATATAAAATTGTGAAATGAGCTAATGAAGCTGCCCATAACTCATAGCATGGCTGAAGTGCCTTTATAGTGTACACAAGACTACATTAAAAAAAACCTGATTCTGCAGATGACATGCTTCAGAACTGAATATGCAGATCTGATCACTCTGGGATTCTACAATGTATTGCTACATACCTATGCATTGTTCTATTAGCTTTAAAGGAAATTTTATTTAGTCTGAAGCATTTCTGACTGCTTTCGGTTTAGACACCCACAGTTAACGACTATTTAAACCAGATGTAATATCTGAATTAAGCAGACTCAAAATTATGTGGCTAATTCTATCTTATTCAAAAGAATTAAAAGCATCTGGGGACTTTTTAATCTGTCATTGTCTTTCCTAAGTATACCAGAAATATTAATGTACCTATACTCTTTATGGTGCAACTCCGTGGTTTATTTGAAGGAAACTATTATATTCAGAGGTAAATTTTCTGTTCATGTTTTGTGTCTTCATTCCTGATAGAACAAGGAAATAGGTTGTTTTTTACTTGATTGGCTTTGGTTTTTAATTTGAAATTATATTGAAGTAGGTTCTATTACCCTGTAGCAAATTACACCCTTTTGTAAAAAAAAGCGGTAACTGTTTTCAGTTCCCTGCCTAGCTTATGAGCTCACCATTGAAATAATAGATTTAAGTGTAATGCCTAACTTCAGAGAGGAAAGAAAACAAAAAGAATTATAGAAGACTCAGTTTACTATCAGGCCCCAGAGTAAGCCTGGTACAAAGCAGCTGGCAAATAACAAAGAGATTAATATACTTGGGGTAGTCTAGATTAAGGAAGATAAGACTACAAACTTAAATTAAAAGCTATAACCATCTTCATGTACATCAAAGACTTGCAAATAGGAAAGACAGTTCTTGCTATGCTGAAGTCACAGCACTGATGTAACTTTGTAAAATATATTAAATCAATTGTTAAGAAAACTTTTAATGGTGCAGATAGAACAGAATGGCTTGGGAGATCATGAAGTCTCTATCTTTGGAGATATTTAAGAACATGCAAAAAATATTGGTATGCTTGTGGTGGTTTAAACTGGCTAAGGAAAAATGCCCACCCTATTGCCAGATCACTGTCCCTCCTCAACACGACAGGGCATGAAAATAGGAAGAGCAGCAGGAATGAGAAAATTTATGGGTTGAGATTAGAGCAAGCAGACTGCTTACCGGCTACTCCTGTGGGCAAACCAGACTCAAGCTGGGGAAAATTAGTTTAATTTATTAACAATTAAAAAATGTTCAGGTGTTGAGAAACAAAGAAAAACATTAAGACTATGCCTTTCCTCCCCCGTTCCCCAGACCCAGCTTCACTCCACTCCAGACTCCTGTACGCCCTGCAGGGAAATACCTGCTCCAACACAGCCTCTCCATGGGCTGCAGGGGAACCTCTAATTCCTTCTCTGACCTTACTGTTCTCAGGGCTATTTCTCGCATGTTTTTCTTTCACTCCTCACCACCTGTGCAGCGTTTTGCTGTTTTTTAAACACATTCTCGCCTGAGGCACCCTCACCCCTGCAGTGAGGCTCTCAGCCTTGCCCTGCGGTGGGTGGCTGGAACCGGCTGTGCCCGGCACGGGACAGCCCAGGCCTCTCCTCACAGACGAGACCTGCAGCCCGCCCCTCCACTGCGAGCAGCTTGCAGCAGACACCCACGATGATGATAAATTTAGCTAAACACCCTGAAGGAAGGGGATGAGTTCCAGATTATTTTTTGGTATCGTGCTCTCTTCTGTCTTTCTATGATAATCTTACATCTTTTTAAATGAGGATGGTATCAAGTAACAGACCCCTGTTTTGCAAGTATGAAAGCTATTTGTAAAGATGATGTTTTCTTTTCTCCTCGTTAAACGAGGTTTTATTTGTCTACATAAAAACTGTAGCTGCATTCCCTGCAGCACCATTGTTCACACTTCCACTTTTAAAATGCTTACGAATGTTGATTTCATGTTTTCTGTCATAAATTGGAACCAATACTAATCAGGTGAGGATAATAACAGAAATTAATTATTTATGCCTACATCTGAATTGTCAATCAGTATCATTTGTACCCTTTACTTACTGCTAGCTATTTTTGCACTTTACAGATGCTGTTATTTTCCAAAGTTCTAAATTTAGTGCATAAACATAAGGTTAGGTTTCTTCAAAGATCTGTTTTCCAGAAGACAAGTGATGTTAATTGTATAGTCATCAAGAGTATTGAGATATTAACCATATTCTTCCACTTCTTGTTTTTGAGAACTCACGGCCTTTATAGACATGTACCTCTTTTAAATCCCACGAATGAAACTATTTACAATCAGTTGACGAAAAAATATCATTTAAATATGTAGTTTAGTCCAATACACATCACCAGTGTCAAATGAAATAGCTCTTTCAGAATAGATGACATATTTTCTACATTGAAAAAGGATACTAAACTACCAGGACACAATAAAAATGCCATGAGATTTTTAGAGGATTTAAAGCACAAAATGGTAAATGTGCCTGACCTTGTTATATTAAATCCATTTTATCTCTTCCATTAAGAAAATTTTTTTTCAAACTTGGGTGCACAGTAATTCACAAGTGAAATAAAAAGATGTGAAATTAACTAGTCGGATGTAGAATTCTATGAAGTCCTAATTACTGAAACCAGGATACTGCAATCATTACCAGTTGTTACATGTGCTAAGGTTCTTCAGCCACTTGTCTGACTGGGACTGTGGGGTTCTTAGGAGTATAAATTCTTCCCAGGATTTTTGAGAACTGCAAAACATATCTCATTACACAAATCTTTGAGATGTTACAGTATGATAAAGTGAACAACAAAATGTTCTGATGAGCAGACATGTAACATTTAGCTTGCAGTCAGCTTTGGCACCATAGTGAGACCTCTGAGAAATTGCCTAATGTTTTCTTGCCATGCACCCTCCCCTTTCTTCCTTCTCTCCTTCACTCCTTCATTTTCCTTTCTCCTTCACTTTCCTTCTTTTCCTCCCCCTCTCATTTCTCTCCCTCCTTCCCTTCTTTCCTTCCTCCAGCACTTGTCCTTCAGCTGACAATATTCAGTATGTATGATCAATAAAATGAGGCAACTTGGTTTCTACATATGCATATGCTTATGTGCTGGGATCTTTTACAACATCTGCATCAGGTGGCATTCATAGTAAGTCACTCATCGCTTGATTCTATTAAACCATGCCCATTCTCAAGACTTTGTGCTCTGACTGCTTTAAGACTATGGTCACTATTTGTCTGTTTGGGAACTGTTCAGCACTTAAGCTGCTGTTGTTCATACTGACTGTAAGGCAGTATGCCCTTATAATACCTCCTGCTGATAACAGGTGGATTTGGCTTGTCTAGACATGATTATGCCTTCCAGAAATATCAAAAGGCTGTTGAGCTGTAATGGTTTTCGTATTGCAAGGGACAGAATCTGTATCATTTCATCAAGATATATGCATGAGTGCAATTTAAGTGCTAGGAACTGAAGGAAAGTGAATATGACACTAACAGGTCTATCTATCCAAAGTTCATTTTGACATCCTTTAAACTGTATCAACTACAAATTAATTTTCAAGAAAAGGCAAAAAACTTGTCAAATGTCTCTGGTATTAGTATTGCCTCATACTACTAAAGTCATGAGCATTTTCAGCCTGTTATTCCATCAAATAGAGATGAGAGTCAGTGTGTCTTGGTTTTTAGTCCTCATGCCTTACTACATTTTTCAAATGTTATATCCCACTTGGTTCATCCTCCACTGTAGATTTTGCCGGCCATGAAAGACTGAAGTATCATGGATCATCATGGATTCCATAAACTGTAAACACACTCTGACTGTAGCTTAGAGCTTTTATTATTATACCGCTTGTCAAAATATTATGTTTGTATTGCTTAAATAAAAACTACTGCAGACCCTGAACTCTACAATATTGGGTTCATTTTTCTCTCTATTCAGAGCAATCATGTAAAAATTCAGACAGAAATCCTATTTCCATCCTACACAACCCACCTCTGCACTTATCTCCAAGCTGCTTTGAATAGAAACTTCTATTCTTAACATGCCTTCTTAACAATTGCTTCTACCATTATTGTCTTAAACAGAAAGTGAACTACAGATGCATTCAGATTAAAATGAGCAAACAATTTTGTAAAGAGAAAATTGTTGTGAACAGCTTTGTTAAGCATCTGAAGAAAACAATGGTACTGAGAAAGTCAAAGTGTTAGCGTAGGAACTGACACATAACCACCGGAATGGTTATATGAGGTGCTTTATTGCAGCGCTGGGAAACCAGGGGCACGCGCCCAAATCTGGCTTCAGTCTTGTCACCTAGCATTCCCAATTTATACAGTATCCAACACAGATTACATCACCAATTAACACGTATGCCCTACATCAGTCCATTACGACATCAGCCTCTTCTGCGCTTGCACGGCCCCCTCTGGTGGTCGTCCTGATGAAGTAAGGAGTCTTCCTCGGATGAAGTAAGTAGTCTTCCTCGGATGAAGTAAGAAGTCTTCCTCAGCTTGTCCTTTTCACCTTCTGTTCTTTGGACATGTTCCAACCATTATGTGGATGTCAGCATTGTTCTATTTCCCCTTGACTGCCTCTGGTATGTCTAGGTTCTACTTGGATAGAGTTTTACAATTTACAATATACTTTCCTAATTTATCACTATACCCTTCACCATATACAGATGTATTACCTCCTGCTACCAAGACTACTATTGTATCACTGGTTACAGGTTAACCACGATACCGGACTGCAAAATTATAGCTCTTTCTAATCTACAAAATCACACTATTGATTTATAAACCTCTTAAACATAATCATTCCTACCAGTTATACATATATAACTATTCTATCTTTCAAAAATTTCACTCTTTTCCAACAAAAGGAAACTAAACCCAAGCTTACTATGCCTTTGCATGACTACCACCTTTGAAAGTTAGTACAGAAATCCAAGAATATTGAGGCTATAAAAATCTCTAAATTACTATGGAACAAAATTATAACAATATACCTTATGTGCTTTAAAATTCAAAACACTGTGGAAGTGTTTATTTTTCTATGGAATTTTCACTTTTCCTACCGAAGTTGTCTTTATTTCAACCAGAAGCAACATTATGACAGATCTGTCCTCAATGTGTTTGCATGCATTAATATATTTGGTTAAATGGTGAAGATGAGATAAACAGGAACTTTTGTCTTATAAAAATTTTCCCAAGACTTAGGATCTGGTCCTATCAAACAAAAGGCTAACCAAAAATAGATTATGTGGTAATCAGTGTTCCCTATTGATTCAGTTATGACATTTGGGGTTGTTGTTTTTTTTGTGCGTTGTGGGTTTTTTTTTTTTTTAATGCATTTACAATGCAGGACTACAGCTGTGAAACCTCAGAATTTACCTTGTATTAATTTATAGATCATGGAAAGCTGGTTAAGTCTGATTATAAAAGAGACAAATTTGCTTCATACACAAATGTCTGAAAGAAAAAGAACACCAATTTGACATAAACCAACCTAAATTACATGCCCAGTAAATTTAAGCTTGTAAAATCTATTTTAAGTGAAACTCAATGGGGAAAAAAAAATAATGTAGTTTCTTATATTACCTATATATAAAAATATAATGTTTAACTTCTACAACTATTATTTTTTTTTTGCATACAGGCAAGTAGAAGAACGACCTGCACCTAGAGATACCATTAATTTTCTTTTTAATTTTATGAACACTTAGATGTGCTTATATCTTTCAAGGCCTTGCTAAAAATAATCAGTATTTCATGTATATAGAATCCTAGAATGGTTTTGGTTTGAACAGGCCCCAATATAACCTAGTTCCAACCCCTCTAGGAGGGGCAGGGACACCTCCCACTAGATCACATTGCCAAAGGCTGTACCCAACCTGGCCTTGAACACTGCCAGTGATTTAGCTTTACCACTTCTTTGGACAACCTGTTCCAGTGCCTCACCAACCTCATAATAAAGAACTTCTTCCTCATATCTAACCTGAACTTCCCCTTAGTTTAAACCCATTACCCCTTGTCTTGTCACTATAGTCCCCAGTTAAGAGTCCCATTCCTGCAAGCCTGTAGGCCCCCTTCAGATATTGCTATAAGGTCTTCATGCAGCATTCTTCTCCAGGCTGAACAGCCTCAACTTTCTCAGCCTGTCTGCATACGGAAGGCGCTCCAGCCCCCTTATCATCCTTGTGGCCTTCCTCTGGACTTGCTCCAAAAATATATAATGAGATGGATTTCCTCCTGACTTCAGAAGGTACTTCCCAGGAACTGGGGAAGGGCATCTAAGTGGAGGAGGCCTTAATTCCCCCTAGATCCCAAGAGGATTGAAAGAGCATGTTTTTTGTCTGCAGACAAATAGGAGATTATCAATGTCCATTCCCTTCTCCAGATCATTGTTGAAGATACTGAATAAAATCAGCCGTGTTAGTCTTTGGGTAATGTATGACTGACTTCTCTCTTTCCTGAAATGATGAGCATTAACTCCTATCCTTTGTTCCTGTTCTTTAAGTGGCTTTTAATCCTTTCCTCCAGTTCCACATAACTTTGTGTTGCTTGGTGTTTTGTCATGTTTTGTTTTGAGTGGACCACCACTAAAGGGTTCAAGTTTTTTCCTGAAAATACAGAACTATTACACTAATTGTATTTCCTTTTTCCATATGTTTAATGATGAGTTTGCAGAATTTCAGAAGAGGCATCATTTCTTTTTCTAGATTCCATGCTGACTACAGCAACATCCATATCTGTTGTATCCAGCTTTACTTTCCTTCACTATCCAATAACAACTCCAGCTCTTCAGTGTTTCTTTTCTAGTCTGTATTACTGACCCTCCCACATCAGTACATCTATCTCCTACCAGTTTTCCATGTTATCCTCCATAACACTGGAGTAAGTCAGCACTGAACATGGATTTTCATATCTTTCCTGATCTGGCTCTCCACACTTAACTTTCTACTAGTCTTCACTTACTGTAAATCTACTTTTAGACATGGCAAGACACAAATCTGCTCTTCCCCTAGTTTTGAAGGCCTGTGACAGTCTATTTCTCAGTGACTCCTGCTGCCAATAGTACCAGCTGTAAGCTGTTCATGATCACTAGTCACCTTAGGCCTGGAAGAGAGGAGGAAGTTGCTGGATCCAAAAATAAATCCATCCCTTCTGCTTCACACCTGTACTCTGGAACTGATGGGTCCATGGTTCTAATATCTTCAATGAGGATAGGCTAATATAAGGAAACTTGTATCTGAGAGCAAGATCATATCTGATCTGTCATTATTGACATTTTAAATTTACCTCCCTTGAGGCAATGGGATTACAGAAATTTAGTAAAAATTACCTTTGTAATACTGCATATAAAGGTTTTGTGGAATTTTTCTGTATAATGTGATTTACAGGTGGGACACTTAAAATGAAAATTTAAACCTGTAATCCTAAAAACGCTTTTTAGTTAAAATACACTACAAGCTAGTTGGTGAATTCTGCATAATTTTGCAGAGAGCATACACATTCTCATAAAGTAAAATGGTTATTCCATCATTTTAGTAGATTTTTACAAGAAATAATATTTTTTGAAGATTACATTTCCTTTTTCCAAGAGTTAAATCTTTAAAAAGCAAACCATTAAATATTCATACTTTCCTAAAATTATAAATTCAGCTATGAACTATTTCAGCTACAGTGGCAGTAACTTCAGAATATTGCAATGTTTGTATGCAAACACCTGAACAAAAATGATGAAAATGCAGTGCATGTAGAGGGCTTTTTAATAAAGAATGTTAATCGTGTTCAGTTTGCAATGTCGAAAAGGCGGGAATGAAAGCTTATTTCTGTTTCAAATTATAGACATTTTAAATGTACTACTAAAGATGAGACCAAACATGAGAAAAAGGTTCTTGTTTTCATTAGCAGAGTTAGTATTATTACCCAGGTTTAGATATCTACAACATAAGAAAATACATGCTAGCTAAATATCTAGGCACTTCTTAGAATTAGGGCTAAGGTCTAGGTTAAGATCAATTGCTCTGAGGAAATTGCTCTGAGGAAGTAAGATTTTTACCCTGTGGAGGAAGGCCATGGGTAAGTTCATTTTTCAGGTTAAGACTTACATAACTGTGTGGTTAAATGGTTAGTAGCTCTATGCATGCATGGATATGGTCTTCATGTCCCTGCTATTTTCAGCTGTAAAGGAATTTGTGATTTTTTCTGAATGTATTTTGAGGAAGTAACGAAAAACAACTTTACCATTATTATCCTTTAAAACAAAGTAGCTATTAAATCAGTTCTACTGGTTTGGGTTGACTTCATTATGTAGGAGTATTTTAATTGTAAAAATCTAGAAAATAAAATTTCAAATCACCATGTTACCATTAAAATCTTTTTAGTACTCCAGATAAATAAACTTTGTTTCATTCAAATTTTTAAGTAACAATGTTATTAATATTGACAATGTGCTTTTGTAAAACTGAAAAGACAAGGAAAAAAAAACCATTTTATTCACTAACTCACCTTTTTAGTATTCTGCCCTTCATTTCATTAGTCGAATTGTTCACCTCATCAAAGCTCAAGCATACATCCCCAAACGTCTTATATGCAATACACTTATGATCTGTACAGCACTCACAAATGTTTGAACACTGCTGTATACTTCCAACTTATTTTAGAGCTGACAGTCTTACTTTTCTTCTAAAAGGGCAATTTCCGCTTTTAACTGTAGAACTAAGTATCTTTATTCATCTCAAGGTCAGTGATTCTTTCAAATTTTTAGAAATAATTTTTACAATTCATTTTAGTGAAGACTTATTAGTTGACATATTGGATTAGAGTGTCAGTGAAATGTACAAGTGAGTCTCTGAGGTGTTGATTTATATTTAACCTTGGGAATGCTCACTGGAATTTGCCTTGATATAACTTTAATAATAGAGAAACTTGAGTGCAAGTTAGCAAACTCCTTTAAAAGGATCACTGAGCTGCTCAGAGTTTGAAGCTACACTGTTTAGTAATTAACAGTAAACTACAAGAAGCATGCATGTCTAGTGCTGTCCCAGAGTAATTATACTTGCTTACTGTAAAGTGGTATCAGAGATATATTCAGTCATTATACTGACTGAGGAGCCACTGGCACGAGGCTACCATCTGCAGGCTTATGACTGAACACCTCTAAGTCAGATTCCCACCTAGACACTAGTTGTTGCGCTGTTGCATCATCGGTCACTCAAGACAGACCCAGGGAATGACAGTCTTGTTCAGAATGTGTGGGTTAAAGCCCTTCCTCATAGGAAAAGGAAAACTCCTATCTTCAAACCCGGGCTGATGGAGCTCGTTTAGCCTTGTATGGTCTTCCATCAGAGAAGGACACTCTTACAAAATGTATGACCTCTTGACTTTGCTGTCACCATCCTAGCTAGCTAGGCCATGTCAGTTAAACCCCAGGTGTAAAGGGTGGGGGCAGTTCTGCGAAAGCTGCACCTCACCTAAAAAATCCACTGCGCAGGTTGGAAGGACTTAATCTCACTTGTCTGAATGGACAGGTGAGGGTAGAAACGGTAGGTGACAAGGTGCATGGGAAGCTGCAAATCCAACCTTACACGTGGGTGTACCAGAGCATGGGTATCTTGAGATCGCTCAGGAGATGACAGTCCTGGTTGAACACATGCTGACTGCCTAAGCACCTTTTTTTCCAACCAGATTTGCATATCCCACATGCCCTTGGTCATCGTGATTGTAGTAAGAGTGGTTAAAGCCCTTCCCAGATCTTCACTTGCAAAGCCAAGCTGTCAATCAATCAATACTGACTGAGTATACTTAATGTTGAGTTGATATGCTCAACAAATATGAAACTGACTTATAAACCAATGCTTTTTTCTATTAATAAAGACCAAAAAAAAAAATTATGTGATGCAGGAAGATTATCAAAAGCAATAAGAAGTTTTTGAAAGATAACCTACTGAAGTGAGAAATGGAATCATGCCAAGGAGAGTACATTTAAGAAAACTTAAATCTACTACGTCAGACAAACTAATTCATGTCATTTACATATGTTTCAACATGTGTATATGTATTACTATCTTAAGTTGATCTGTATCATGTTTGTAAACTACAGCTAAACTGCTTTAGCCTCAAATGGTAAAGTCCTGTCATATTTCCGTGACCTAATTTAAGGGCATTTACCTTAACTCTCAAACCAGACTATTCCTTCATTGCTGAATTAGTCTCTTCAGGGCCTCACAAGTCCGTAGGAAACATCAACTTAATTAAGGTACACTACTCAAATATGTTGCAAGTGAAATGTTGTGAACTCTCTGACTCTGAATTGAAAACAATTACTGAAGACACATGTATAGTAGCTAGATCAGAGAACAGGGAGATTTATTTTCATATCTGGGTCCTATGTGACTGACACATATTATGGTCTCTAGCATAAAATAGGCATGTATTCTGGGGGAGAGATGAGTTTCTCAATTATCTGATCAGTTTCATCTGTCACTAAGTTGCTTCACTGGATACACAGGAAGCGAAGACAAGTACTGCCTGCAAACCATGGTGAAAGTACAGTGGAACAAAGTGTCCAGTGGTAATTTGCAACAGAGGTTAAATGTAACAAAGGATGCTGACGAAGCCTAAAACTCTTAACTTTGTGATTTCTAAACTGTTTTAAAAGTAGCTTAAAAATAAGCTGTAGAAATGGCAAAAAAAAAAAAAAAAAAAAAAAAAAATCAATCAGCTAGAGTTCTCTTAAAAGATGTTATAATAAAAATAAGTATTTTTGTGGTGCTTGAACCATGGGAGAAAAACACTCCTGTTCTGGACATGCTGTCACAGATTTTATAGTACTTTTGAAACAAGTATAAAATATACATAAAATGATGCAATTAAAAAAGTCATCATCACTTCATTAAAACCCCAAATACAATACACATTTTCTTCCTTAACACTAGAAGTACTAAAGCTATTTCATCAGTGTCATTCATACAGATGGCCAAAAAGCTTGACCATACTTTCTTCATTGTGACAGCTAACACTAATCACAGAATGTTTTACAGGATGTTTTTACAACTAAGGATCATAATCCCCATGATCTACAGGCTTCTCTGAGGTAACTGGTATCCTTGCCAAACTGTTTTATTAAACCATAGCCATTCAGTTCAAAATGAAACAAAAAACTCAACAAATCACAAATGAGATTAAAATACCCTGTAAAAACATAATCTTCAATTACCTATAGAGGAACAGTAAAAAATAAAAACCATATTCTCTAACAGGAGTATCTCTTTAGGCTGACCTTTGAGCTGACTTGACAGTGCAAGGGCTCAGGACTACTCTAGTTTGCTTTAATCCCTGTGTTTTTGGGCACAGTGACTGCTGGCTCGCCTGCTCCAGCTTCACCTCTGAGAATGGCCCCTATGTGGAGGTGGTGATCCAATCTCCACCTCCATCACTGCCTGACAAACAACAGCCCTTTGTGTGGGGCAGCTGGGGACCACTGCCAGGCTACTGCTGGCAGCATGAGAGAATGAAGGAGATAGATAATGATAGGAAAACATGTAAAAGTAGGTTGAGATGGACCCTTGGCTGACAGGGGAGAAACTTCCTGCATGAATGTCTGAGAAGACCTCAGGATTCTGATGACTTGCTGCAAGTCTCACCCCCTCTTCTTGAGGGAGACTGGTGTGTTGCTCTTTGGACAAGAGGAGGGTGGAAAGCTGAGCATAATATCAAAGTAAAAAATACATAGTAGGAAAGTGGTTTTCTATAGTATTTTTAAAGGTATTATTAATAAGGCTTTGGGTGTTAATTTGGGCTGTGCTAGTATTAGGGAAATTGAACTACTAGGATTTTAAAACACTAATTGTACAAACAATAAAGTCTTCTCTCCATATATATATAGTGAAGTCCTTTTACAATTATGTCTTTTTTTTCTTAAAAGCACTCTGTCTGTAATTCACTGATTAAGCAAACAGACCATATTAAGCTAAAGCACCTGGATGATGGAAGCTCTAGCAAAGTAGCTCCAAGCAAAACCTCCTCATTCTTATACTATCTCATGTCCCACAAGTGAGGAGGAGAACTCGTTTTGGCCTGTAAAGAGGCTAATTGGGCCATTGGAGAAGGCAGGAAATTTAGGTCTCCCTTGCAGGAATATGTGAAAAAAACTAATAATCTCAAGCACTCTACAGAGAGTTGTTTTTTAACCACTTCTCTTCCCTCCCATGTTCCTACCTAAGAAGTACAAGGTTCCCCCAGATTCAACAAAACATACTCAAATGGAACACCACCAAACACTGTCTAGGGTAAGCACTACCATTAGAGAGGTAATTAAGATATTGATATTCCCTGTAGGCTGTGAATGAGTCACATTAATTTTCTGTCCATCTTCAGAATAGGATCGCAACATATGTAAGAATTTCAAAAACATCTTTTCTGTTAGGCAATACATAAAACGTACCTCCAGGTACCTCCTCTGGTGAACTCTGGGGCTTGAGGAGCCTCCTTCCCAACTCCTGGAGCCCAGCCCAGTGCACCCAGAGACCTGGGAGTCCCTCTGTCCTAAGCTAACAAACACAGCTGTTGCTTTCCTGTTTGAAGGCTCAACTAGCAGCAAAGATGAGTATGTATACCACACACACATCCTCCACAAATGCAGATGACAGTAACACAGGCAGCTACATAGACTGCCCACAGAGAGGGTACTGCCTTTAACATCACCTACATCTAACACTACCAGAACTCACACAAAACATATGCACAAACAGCTGAACACCAGTCCTCCTCTCTGCCTGATCAGGAATGAGGTTTGCTAGTGAAAACACACAGTTCCTTATTCTTTCATTCTAAAGGAAAGACTCATTCCTGGGTGCCTTGAACAGTAGCATGGGTAATTTAATATTAATGCCTAGACCCTGGGCCTCCTCTCACCAGATGGGCCAGCTTGTCTGCTAATGAATTACACATGCACAGACATGCATGTGCAGGCATACACACAATGTGAGGGGGAAATATAAACATTCCAGTCTTCCTGGACCAGCTTATGCCCAAGCACATGGGCCCTATCTCACTTAGTCCCCTCTGCACTTGCCAGTTCTGGGACTCTCATGTTCTCCAGTTGGCATGAAGCACAGGAATCACTATAACCCAAGGCCCAGTGTCGGTCACTAGCACTAAACTCACCCACTGCAGATACATAATCCTATGAGCTGTGGTCTCCCTGCAGCTGCTAATGCTGAGATACTCACTTACTTCAGCTGCCAGCACCACAGACATTAGGACCATTATTGCCAGTGGTCTAACTCCATTTATAGACCCCTAGTTCAGTCACTTTCATGTCTCCAGATTCTGGCATCTAGACCTTACAGCACTTGCAGATGGGGAGAGTGTGAGATTACATTCAAAGAGAGTTCAGAAAGGATTAAGTAAGACTAGACAGACTAGAGTGACTCAGTTCAGACTCAGTCGGACAAGTATGCTGACCAGCTACTGCTCACACCCTACCAGGCAATTTTACTCCTCCTTGCTCTCTACATTCACCCTATCCTCATTTCGCCTAGATCCCCTTCCTTTAAAAATTCCTTAGTAAGTCTAAGGGTGCAAATTCTGGTATCAGCTGGAGTATTCAGAAATAAGAATAACGGCGTGCCCACTGTTAGCTGTTTGTTAGTAAGTTATGCTACAAATGTTCTTTCAGGAAAGAGTTTTGAGAGCTCAGTGAATGAAAAATTAATAAAAAACAAAAGTACGTAACTGACATGAACATATACATTGCTAGTCCAATAGAACCATTTTGTCATTGTGAACAAAATTTGGACAAAACAACGCTTACTTATTTTTTAGAAATGCTAGTAAATCATAATAATTATAAATAAAAATATTATCATTTCATTTACATGCCATCAATTTATAGTAACAAGAATATGTTACACTTTCCCTCAGATCATGCAAACTTGTTACTGCCAGTGTCTTACCTTATTTTGGAAAAAAGTTATGTCAAGTTTTATCAAATCTGAAACACCATTTGCACAGTCTTGGTATTAATATTTTGCCATCTTCTGTGCAGAAGTTCAATATCAAAACAGAGGAATGTTTTGAATTTGATGCCATCAACACATACTTTTAATAGCATTCGAGATACATGATTCATAATTGCACAATTCATCTTGTCTGAGAACACAATACAGCCAAGATTGTATAACAATATAAAAATGTCTCTTTTCACAGGGGTTGGATTTTCTTCAGATAATTATTCTTGAAATTGCCTTTGTGCTAGTAAACACCTTTACACAGGATGACAGGAAGAAATATAGACTTAAACCAGCCATATCTGGTCAGACTATAATTGCAAAATTATAATGTCTACTGGTCAATCAGTCCTGTTGCAAGGTATGCAGATATACTACATAATTTCCTCTTACAGCAGGACCTGAGGTAGTTTGCATCAAAGCAGGAGAAAAAAGAGGTAAATTCCTGATAGTCTGCCTCTCCTCCTGTGATACTTACATTATGCTTAGAAACAAGAAAGGGTTGTCAATTTTCTTTTAGCTAACCGAAGAATAAAAAGGGAGCTAATTCACACTCATAGTCTCCTTTTCTCCATTGCCATCCTTACCAGCTACCTGGAGAGTGGATTGCAATGACTGCTGCTATCTGTTGGAGTTAAGTGTATTGAACTGTTTTAATGTCATTATATATTTGGGCTTATAGTTTCTGGAAGGGTTTCCTGCTGTCTCTTACCCTCCTCTCCCTCATTAGATAAAAACTACAGAAGATTTTTTTGCGAGGAAAACTTCGAAAGCAATGTGTTCATACAATTTGGGTGAAAGGGACAAGAGTTAAGTGTTTTAAAAAGATACAGGCCATATGGGGGGAAAAGCTCATTCTAGAAAACTTTACCAATGGACTTGCCTTGTTTGAGGAAAAAAAAGAAAAATTATTTTCCTTTTTCCATTTTTCTCTGAATTATAGTGACCATGATGTCTTCTACAGTGATAGAAAGTGAGGAAAAGAAAATGAATACAAAACAAATTTACTGGGAGTTGAGAATTAAGTATGTCTATCCCATTTTTAAATTATAATTCTACATAGACTTAACCAAAATGTCAGCAAGATTGATCAGCCTTTCACTATGAAAATAAAGATGTGTTTTCACTGGTTCTTGGATCCCTCTAACTTCCTTAAGCTCCTTTTTTGTTTGTTTGCTTGTTTCCTTCTTTGTTTTGTTTTTATTTTTAACTTTGCATCTCAGTGTAGTATTTTGTTTATATTCTGTGGTTGTCAGGGATTACTGATGCTTCCAAGAAAAGACATACTGAAGATTCACTGTCCTTGGATATTCAAGTGCTAGCTTTATATTTTGCTCATTCTTAAAGAATGTTATGTGCATTGCTATTTCTCTTATACCAACATAGTGAATCTCTGCTGTGAAGCACAAGAATGGTATTTTGACTGTTATCCTGACCTCCAAGAAAAAGTGCTTACAATAGGATGGATTCAGATACGTTTTCTGAATCGAGTTTCTCTCATGACATCTTACTTGTCCAATATATTATAAGTAAACTGATTAGCTTCTGAAGGTTGGAGTTTTTTAATCAAGACACAGCACTAAATCGTGAGGCTCCTGACTCTTTAAATTATTTCCATCTTATTTTTCTAGCACATGTGTAAAGAGGATCCTGAAATTATGAATAAAGGTGTCATGATCATTTTAAATCATCCAGCAAGAGCTTCTGATCCTATTCTTGCAAACTCTGTACTTGAGAACCAGTGACTTAGTGCTTATGAGTCTTCCTTTGTCATACTGCCAAAAGGAGAAGGTACTCATAGATGGCATTCAATTATGAAAAGCTACCATCATTCATGTTTTACTTTAGTACGTAAGCATTTTACAATAGTCACATGGAAGTTTGATTTCTTTATTTATGAAAACCTATATTAAAAAAAGAGATGAAAATAGTAATCTAAAATAACTCTTTTAATAAAGCAAAAGTCACACTATTATTAGAACACAGGAAACCACTATTATAAGACAGGAAACAACAGTGTTTCTTACCTGTAAAGCCCTTGTCGCATTCACAAATAAATGTGTTTGGAGTAACATTGCTGCAGTTACCATTGAAACATGTAGGTGGCTGGCACTGTCCAACTATTTCTGTACAGTTTTTACCTATTAAAAAAAATTACTTAATTTTATTTTTTTTCTGAAATGGCAAATGTATATGTAGAATATTATTTTAATAAGTGGATGGATAGATAGAAATTTGTGTTAATGTTGGTTGCTAGTTTTCACCAGAATCACTGCAGGTCTAAAACAAGGCAGAAAGATATGCAGCTGTTGCAATATGAGCTACTGTGCTCAACCTCATCTGCCATACAGTTACAAATCAACATACAGCTTAAAACACAGAAAGACTATTAGCACTGTAGTACGTTTCATTTTTACATGAATCTAGCTTACAGTTTCTTCCAGCATTGGAAGCAAAAGATGTTTTCATATGGACTTCCATTTGACTACATTTTTCTTAATATGCAGCTTTCTGGAAACTGCAGTTTCAATTATATATTGTTTATGTTATTACAACATATGGATCTAAATAACATATAATTATGCTTGCCACTTGGACTGTTGCTATGACATTATTCACACTTCAAGTTTTCAAAATTCTAACAGACTATATTATGGGAGACACATTTTTCCTCCCTTATTCTTGTGTAGCCACATCCATAATATAATGTGGCTTAATCTGCTAGTTTTTCTTGTTCACATACATCTTATTTACTGTACCAGTACTGCCAGGAGAAAATAATGGCATTAGCCAGCACTATCTCATATAGCCTAACAGAATATTTTAAGCATTGCTTGTTGATAACATTAAGCATGATGATTGCTTTTAACAGAACTGTGAATCTCTCAATTAATTGGAATTAAAGTAATATCAAATACTTTTTGATATTATCAATTTCAAAGCATTTTACACAGCCTTCAGAAAATAGGAAATGCATACTAATTGCATACTAATATTTTCCACTATTTTACTAAGCTTCAAATAATTATAGAAATATTATTCTCATAATATCGACTTATTCATACCTGCATAACATTCTTTTTGCAAATGCATTAGTAATCTAATTATTATGCAGTTTGTAAAGCAATTAAAAATAAATTACAGCCAACTTTATGCAACATAACTTCACTCATTCCTGACTCGTCAGCTGTGTTTCACAGCATAGCATCACTATTGTGAGAGCACAGAAGTGCAGTCCATCAAAGGAACGTTGCTAGAATTCTGCTCCACAAGCACAGAAAGAGCCACAACAATCCTTTTGATGGTATGAATGGATATTTCTTTTACTTTTTAAAGGATTTCCAAACTCCATTGTTCTGAATACAGCAGGAACAATAAACCCGTAATTTTCTTCATTCCCCTTTAAGAACATATCTAATCATACTATATTCTCTGGTAGGCCAATCCCAAACTCAGATTCAGTTTCTCCAGTGGGTTTTGGGTAAGTACTGCAGAATTTCCTGGATAGAATCAGATGAGCTTTTTTAATTTGCTGCTAACAGCATGTTTAGCAAACTACATTTCAAAGAACTTTTCAGTGAAAAACAATCTGGAAGATAGAGTATTTTTGTTTGCTTTTTCTCTTAATTAAATCTTTGTCTTTGAAATTAAAAAAAAAATTTGCTTTCAAACACTCCTCTAATATAATTTGTAAGTCCTTTAAACTGAAAAAGGAAGTTTTGTGGCAGGTTGAATGAAACACTCATTTCAACAAAAACATTTGCCATTTTTCAGCAGTCTAGTTAATTATTTTTGGGGGAATCTTACTCCAAACACTCTATGCTTTTTGGTGCAGGAACTTGAAGTGCTGAACAAACCAACAAAAAATATCTGTTACTTCCATAAGTTCAGTAGTACTTACCAATGTAAGTGGAAAAGAAGCATAATAAAAACTTATTCTGGTTTTCCGCACAATGCAGACATGAATGTAAGCAACCACAAACTGTCTTCAGATAACTGCACAGTCTCATCAGTGCAGGTGTAGTATTGTCAATGGACAACCAAATTCTACAAAAACTTTGCTAATGATGTTTAAAATGTTTTATCATCAATTAAGGAAAATGTATTATCTATGTAACATTTATTCCTAGAGGGGAAAAGAAATACCTGAAAATGTTGGAGGACACATGCATTCATAAGAATCTCCAGAACGTTCTGTTTTCTCAGTGCAGGTTGCATTGTTGTGGCAAGGTTTAGTGGAGCATACATCAAACTTCTGGCAGAATCTTCCTGAATACTGTGAGAAGCAATGGCAATTATATGATTTTTCCCAAATGTGGCTTAGACATTTTCCATGCCCAGAGCATAACGGTGCACTTGGAGACTGTTGACAAAACTGCTGTTTCACAGTTACATTCAGACGGAGGCCCATGTTGCACAGTAGCGGGCCTCTCTTATGAAGTTCTGCAAAGTAATGAGTTCCAACATCAAGCCAGTTAGGGTCAACTTGGTGCATTCCTTTTATCTGACATACAAAAATCAACTGTTCTTGAAGGAAACCAGCTTTAGGGCAGTTAATAAATTCTTCCTTGGAGACATTTACTAAATTCATTCCAAACGACTGAAAAGATGGCTCGGAGGAAATGAAGAGACTATCGCCTAATTGAAGCTGTAAAGGGCATATCTGAGGGATATTGAGGTTTTGTTCTTCTGAGATTTCCCCAGAAATACTTTTATTCATATTCCAGCATTCGGTGTAAAAGTCTGAACAGACGTTTTCCCTTGGTGACCATTTTATTATACTAGGTTTTGGTTCCACTCTCCATTCTGCGGTCATTTGCCTCTCACATATTACCTGCCCCTTTACAATGCATAGATGAAGAAAGCACACAAATATGTGAACTGTTGATTTTGTATTCATTGTTTCACTTGGCAAATGGGAGATGTCTTTCACAACTGCTTCATTACTGAAGATAGCTTCAGAACACTTGTACCTTAAGATTCATCTGTATTTTCCACAGCAGCCTAGGGATTCAGAGAAAATTATGTTTTCACATCAAATATAGTTGAATATCAAAGCCTTATTACAAAAATAGAAAATACACAACAAAGCAATGTCTATTCTAATTACAATGATGTGGAACTGGAGTAAGTCCAATTAACTGATCAGAACTACACCACTGAAGTCAGATTTTTCCAATTTTTATTCTTGGTAAAGATTTGATTTTCATTTAGTACATTTCATTGTACTTGCATATGGAAGAGAAACAGCTTAAAAGAATACTTTCTATACTTCATCCCTCTGTTGACAAAAACTAATGATAACCAAGTTTAACATCTGTGGCAAAATTAATAATTAAAGCAGAACATCTAAGCTCTAGTCATGAGCTTGAACTGTAGCGGTTACATTGATGATTTATCATTAATTTTTGATAAAGATAGATATTCTGAAGATGTAGGCCTGTGAATCATGGCTTCAATGAAGAAAACATACAAGCATATCCTCAGTTTTTTAATGTTCACATGAACTCAGCAAAATAATCAATTTAATGCTTAATTTTCCTCGTACTTGTCCAAAAACCAAACCTTAATCATATGGTTGAGGTTTTTGATGCATCACAGTCAAAGCTAGCAGAATACAGAGTACTCTAGGACTATTCAATTTATAGAAAATCCATTCTTGGCCTTTCAATATATCTGGAAATTTTTATTGCATGGAAATCAGTGCTTACAGTTCAGACAGAAAAAACAAAGTAAAATTATGAAGTTTGTCTTTCAAGTCATACTGAAAACAAAAAAAAATATGTCAAAGTCTTTAGAAAATGTCATTAATAATTTAATTTGCCTTAATGTTTTTCTCCTTTTTAATTACATAATGCCTTTTTTTTCAGTATATTTATGTTACACTTTAAGATAGTGACCTCTAAACTGACATTTACAAATGAGAAAATTATTGTGAAGAATAAACTGTGTCTTTCAGGGTAAGCTATTCAGTATCAATGCACAATGGCATTTATATTCTGAAATTGGTTTACAATGTTTTCATTTTTGCACAGCGTATTGAATGACATCTGGATGTGTGTATTTCTACACCTACATACACCTGTTCCCTCTCTGAAGTGCACACAGATTGTGATAGCACTCTAATTATATCATTTCATTAAATGTCCTATTCAAAAAAATCTTGGACCACACTACAGCCTATGCTGGAAGACCAAGGAAAGACAGGAAAGATACTGTTTGTGATAACTTTGAGCTGGAGAACATTAAATGACTCAGCTATAAAACTTTAAAGATAATATCAAAGGGTAGTACTCAGTCACTCCTATTGTCACCTAAATTGGGGTGAAAATTAACTATGTCTTATTAGTAAATTGCTGTGCATGTGAATCTGTCCAAATGACCTTTGCGCAGCACAGTGACAAGCACTGTTTAAGCCTTTGAAGATACCAGAAAGGTGTGAACTATGACTAATAGTAATAATAGCAGACTTGAGGGTTAGAATATTAAACTCAGATGTGGTAGAAACTAGATTTTGATTCTCCTTCCAGAATAGTTTTTGTTTTAATTTAATAACTGAATCTCAGTTCTGCCTCCAAATAGTTGAAGTACTTTAACCACGTAGTTCCACAGCCAGGCAAGCATGCAAATTTCTAATTCCTTTCTCTGCCTCTGTATTTCTACCCCTGGAAGCTAATTCCCCAAATTAAAAAAGAAAGGACATGGATCTGCAAGAAAACTACTAGCTTTGTTATAGAATACTCAGTTTTTCTATTTTAGACCATTTCATTATCTTCAGAATCTCATGATGTTCAATGATATCATTAGATACTGTGCTACCAAATGTGTAGTTTGGATCATTTAGCATTTTTTCTTTTAAGGTAGCAGTGTTGAACTATTATACCTATTATAGCTGCTATTACATTTGTCACTATTAGCAGGTGTAAAAGTCTGTGCTCTGTACTACTGTACATTTTAAAATTTACGATCAGCAAACTATCTTTACATACGTTTTGCATAATGAGATTTTCATAATGAGATTTTTTTACTAAACTAGATGTTTATAAAAGGTTATTTTTCTCCTTAAGATACTTCAAGAAGAAAGCTATTGCATATCAAATGCAGAAGAATTCTTGCCCACTTACAATACATTTTGTCCTTCATTCATGTAAGTATGCACAGGTCTGGTATCATACACAGGCTTCATTTTTGCTGGTAAAGAAAACTGGCTTCCTTACAGTGTTTGTACGGGATAAAATTCTGAACTACTTTAAAATACATAATTAGGATCATTGCAACAGCTGATATTCTGTCTTCACAGTTACTACTTTTCATGCAACTGGAAGATTATTATGGGAGCACTAGAAATAATTATGTAAACAAATACACCCTGTAAAAGAAGTTGCAAAACCAGGGAAAGACAGGAAAGAAATATCAAGAGAACAAGGATTGGGTTTTAGCAATAAAATCAAGAAGGGCGGGGGGGGGGGGAATACAGCAGAGAGTACGAAAAGTAAAGATCCATTCATGAAACAGAGTTACAGTATTACCGTACCTGACTAAGAAAATCAGACATTAAATATCTGCAAAATTATGACCTGAGGCCATGTCATGAGACAAAATTATGTCATAAGATGAAATTTGAAGGCAATTATGATAACTCTTCCGTTTTAGGTCTGCTGTAGGTAAGAAGTAAATCTTCCTATCTATAACCCCAGATGCTTCCATGCAATGATGAAGACTAAGTCCAAGACTGGGACTTACATAGACACACAAAGATACTTGAAGAAAATCTAATTATTAAAGTTGCACAAAGCTGCATGAAAAGCAGCACAAAGCTTTATTTTGAGCTAAAGGAGAGCTAAAGCAGCATGGTTTACACAGAACCACAGGGAGGTCATTTTAAAACAAAAATGAATCACAAGTTATTTGCATTCCAGTCCATTATTTTCATTATTATGTTTTCTTCCTATTAATAAGATATTAAATCCTAATTAAAAAAAAAAAAAAAAAAGTACATTTTAAGGAATATTGGAGAAATGCCCACAGAAGGTAAAAAAAAAAAATACAAAAAAACCCAAACAAACTTTAGGAAAAATCATGTCACCATATGGGGGACAGGAATGAACCTTCCCTTGCCACCACTGCAGATGTCGTGCACACACTTTGTAGTCTGCTTCTGTGTGTTTGAGTTCATCTCTGTCAGGATTGGGCTGTAAACCTTGATAAAACTGCTGTGAAAAGAACTGAGAGGGAGCTGGGGGGGGTGGGGGAGGGGGGGTGGGGCAGGGTTTGCTGGCAGCTTGTTTGCTCAGAACCTACATTTAGGCTCAGGCTCACCCTCCATCCTCACCTGGGCTATGATGCAAGTGGACTCATACCTGGCCTTGTATTTATACTTTGCTTACCTAGGCCTTGACCCTTATCCAAATATTTGACTTACTGGTTTCATTTCAGAACCTGTCTCCTCACTGAAGACCAGCCTGGGCACCACTGAACTATTGACTGGCTCTGAGTGCCTCCCCCAACCTGCAATCAGCTTCTCACATGGTTCTGTGCAGCTATCTTGCAGGACAGACAATATCTGCTGCTCCCTAGGACTGTGATATCATGCTTTCTTTATTTCTGATGCACATTTAAAAGCATCAGATTTAAGCATTACTTATGTACACATAATACAGGAAATGCCACAAATTATAGCACCTGCATAATTTGACTTCCACACTCTATATGTTTTACAATATCCACTAACTGTCTCAATGACATACCAAGTTATCCTTTGTACCTTACACTTTTCATCACAAAATTAATAATTCTCAGGAAATGATGCATTATTTATGTCAATCTTCATTCTTTGCAAATTAACCTTTCCTTATTTACTAAAGGCCATTCAGAACATACACTGCTGAATTATTAATTTCCTAATATGACTTTTCAGAATAATGAATATGCTAGGCAGTGAATTTACCGGCAACTTAAAATACAGAATCTTGATTTCTACCTTGCAGTTATACTACGTCTATTTTATCAGGGTTTTCTGCTGGCTAGTCTTTTATTTACTAATCCACACAACATCACTATAGGCATAACAGCATTGAGTCAGGGGATTTTATTTTATTTTATTGATAGCTGTTATAGTTTTAATCCCAGCTGACAATTCAGCCCTACACAAATGCTTGCTCACTACCCCCTCCATGGGATAGGCAGGGGAATCACAAGGGTAAAAGTGAGAAAATACATGGGTTGAGATAAAGACAATTGAATGGGTAAAGCGAAAGCCATGCACGCAAGCAAACCAAAACATGGCATTAATTCACTGCTTCCCATTGGCAGGCAGGTGCTCAGCCATCTCCAGGGAAGAAGGGCTCTATCACATGTAGCAATTACTTGAGGAAGACAAACACTGTAACTCTGAATGTCCCCTCTTCCTTCTTACTTCTCCAGATGTTTGCTGCTGAGCATGATGCCATACAGAATAGAATGCCCCTTGGGTCAGCTGACCTGGCTGTGTCCCCTCCAAACTCCTTGTGCACCTCCACCTCCAGCCTATTTGCTGGTGAGGTGGGGTGAGAGGCAGAAAAAGCCTTGACTCTGTGTAAGCACTGCTTAGCAACAATGAATACATCCCTATGTGATCTACACTGTTTCCAGCACGAATTAAAAAAAAAAAAAAAAAAAGCCACATGTAAGCTACTATGAAAAAAATTCAACTCTATCCAAGTAAAAAACCAGCACACTAACCAATGTAATTTTTTTTTTTCAGCGATTCTGATATAGAATCACACTAATAATTAAACAAACATGCACACAAACACCTATTACCTCCACACCAAAATGTCTGGAGTCTTTCCAGTTCCTTCAGGGTGGTTATAGGAGATGGCCACATTGTATGTAACAGCTCTCTGCTAGGCTGACCTTAATAGACTCCTGATGCTCAGCTTCCTTATGTCCCTGCCCTGGTATGGGTTGACTGCAGTCTCTGAGCATGTGCACACCCCTGTGGCAAGGTGTGCACCTGCCAGCATGTATCCAACCCCTAGCAGCTACCAGTGCCTTTTGCATATGTGTCTGAGCAAGTCCATGAGCTCCTCTGGCTTCAGGACAGTTTGGTACAGGTGGATTTGCCCACCTCCCTTTGTCAGTCCCAGAACACTCAGGAATAGCCCAGGACAAGCAGGTCAGTTGTGGTTGTGTTGTCCACTCAATCATGCTTACTCAAATCCAGACCTGTGTGCAAGTTTTTTACACACTTTACATATCTTAGTTATTTTGTGTGATCAACATGCACACATACCAAAGTAAAGACTAGAAACCTGCCAAAAAGGCAGCCCGAAGAGTCACAGAGGCAAAACAGATGGTAGTAAAAGTATGCCTTATTTCAACTGCTATGGTTTCACCTAAATAAAAAAAAAAATAAAAATAAAATAAATAAAATAAAATAAGGACATTCTTTTCACCTGTCATCTTTATTGTAGCTCTTTTCAAAGATCACCATGAAGACTCTGACTATGATTGTGACCACAACTGTGACCTGCTGAGGTCAGAGAGGCTGTGAGTACAGGAAACTAAACAGTGATGGGAGATCACAGCTACCATGATCACTGGGCAAATAGCCCAAAGGCATAATTGAAGATTAAAGATTATTTTTTTCAGATGGGATCAGTGACTGTTTCATGGAGTAACAGGTTAGAAGACACAAAGGACAAAGCAATCTTTGTCATGATTTATGTTATTTTGTATGTCCTGATTCAGAATTGAAAAGTATCTTTTCAGGCTTTCAGAGAAAGTGTCCATCAAGTACTTAGATCCAAAATGATTGCAGAGAAATAAAAGTGAAGAAGTACACAGTTGTTGCAAGTTTCTATAAGAGAAACCATTGATGTAGTGAATTTACTAAAAGGAGGCTTAAAACAGAGCAATGGTGTTAAATGATCATAGAAAAAGCAGAGACTATCTAAGTATACTGTCTGGAGACAGAGAAAAAATGCATACCATTAATCAGGGCTTGAAAATAGATAAAAGGGTGCTGGCATGACTAAACTGCCTGATATGGGAAGGAAAGTAAGCAGCAGACCTTAGAATCTGCAATTTCTGATAAGTAAATGAAATTAAAAAATCACAAACCCCGGTATGTTAAATGTGAAAACACAGATTCATATAAAAACACTAGAGGAGATAAAAGAATCGAAGAGAAAATAACGATATCAAAACCAGCAACAACTCTCTAAAAAGTAACAGAAAGCCTAACAGAGTCTCCATGACCAACAGATATTCTGTGTACAAAAGAGACATTGAGTTATTTAGAAAAATTAAATTATAGGGTTTTATATTCACTGTGAGAAAATTTGATGAGGCCAGTACAAGGTTTTTTCAGGGTTTGAAGTGCTGATATTTAAATTGTTGATATTTAAAACAAAATAAACAGAGTCAACTGCAACAGTGAAGCAGACTCTATGAAATATCCAGTTTTAAGGAAGTTCCAGAATTAAATAGATCCACTTATTTTTGTGTATAATCTCCTATGAAAACTATCTTGGCATGAAGTGTTGGGGAAGAATCAGTATGACTTACTGGAGTTTCAGAGAATTCTTCACAAACAGAATACTGCGAAATCACTCTGAAAAAATTAGGATTGTGTCACTGCAGCAAGTATAGTTGCTGTAGGGTAAGAAGAAAATTATGTATTTTATACAATTTAAACACACAAAAAAAAAAAACCAACCCATCGATAGAAGCATCAAAACACATTAGTCCTTTCTCCTAGCTGAATGCCCTACTACATTCTTTCTTTATGATCTGTTAAACTGGAGGTTCTTTCTGTTAACTGTTACCGATTCTTTTGGAGGAGAGTTGGAAAGTGGATTCCTGTGAATCTAATTTATTTTCTCACTGGTGACAGGAGATGCTAGGATGAAGGAAGGTTTCATAATTGGGAAAGAAGGTTAAAGAGCCTGGTGAGACAGGCACAGTTGGGAACTGGGGGCTCACAATTCTTAACAAGCAGTCACAGGCCTCCAAAGTGATGACAGTATTTTCTAAAGACTGAATTACAGAGTTTGAAGCAATGCAGAAAGTTGTTGAAATGACTGGAGGGGACCCACAAGGATGCTGGAAAGGGACTCTTCATGAGGGACTGTAATGATAGGACAATGAGTAATGGGTTCAAATTTAAACAGGTGAAGATTAGATAAGATCTTTACTGTAAGGGAACAAGTTGTCCAAAGAAGTACTGAATTTTCCATCCCCAGTAGTGTTCAAGGCCAGGTTGGACAGAGTCTTGTGTGACATGGTCTAGGGTGACGAATGGGGGCTTGGAACTAGATGATGTTAAGGTCCTTTCCAAGCCTAACCCTTCTATGATTCTATGATTTGCACAGTACAATAAGAGCTCTTAATAAACCCTTTCTGTGTATGCTATTTCTTGATTTTCTCTGTTAAAATGCTTATTCAAACAGCATGTTTGATTAAGACTTGGCTTTATTTCTTAGCTGAAACCCTTGGGGAGCTTGCTTGAGTAGATGGTCTATGCAGAACATGCCTGTAGAAAGGAAACCTGCATCTCCAGATGATGGAGAGTACGTCAATATGCTCCATACAGCACTTTTCCCTACACTCTCTGAAGAACTTGCATTGTCCTACAATGTGCATGCCTTCTGCTACTTGATACAGTGGCACAGTGCATCATGCATGAAAACCATGGTCACAATACAAGCCAGAGAGGAAAATGACATATTCAGAATTCTTATCTCAGCCAAACCTAAAGACAATTTCACAAGCTACTGAGAATGGCAATTCCCTTTAATGCCCTGATAATGCTAGAAATATTAACAATGGGTACTGCTAAGATTCATGTTGGGTTTTGTGATTATATACCTTTTTAATATCCCTTAGTCAACATGTGAATTTGCACTGCATTACAATTGTATTAAAAGCAAGGAGGCAGCAGCATTTTTAAACATGTTCTGTTCTTTAACATTGCATAATAACAAAACAAGGTCCTGAAGGTGACCATCAGCTATGACGATGAAGAGCATTAACGTTAGTCAAAACATGTATGGAGTAGTTATTTACTCGAGTTACATTCCTCCCAACAGTTTCCCTGATCAGTCATTTATGAAAAATGAAATGAAAACAGATTCATTTAAAACAGGACACACATTTATTTTGCCCATCATCACACTACCTTTGCTTTTGGTGCTTAACAGTTGAAAATATTTAATCATGTCATTAAAGCAGGTGCAAACTTCTTAAAAATGAAAGAAGGATTTTCAATGAGAATGCACTAAGCACGTGATGGGACATGTAGTAGGAAATTATGGGAAATGTAATAGGATTCTAAATATAAAAGAAAAGATCAGCTTTGCTTTTTCTGTGCAGAAGTAATATGTAGATTGGGAACCAAAGCTACCAGTACCTGAGTTCTGCCACGGACCATGTTTACTGCTGGATTTGCTGTGAGCTTTCTGGTTCTCTTAAGTGCCTCTGCTAATGTATTTCCACTGCTGTTCACAACTATGACTTCTGCAGGGTTTGTTGGGTTTTTTTTCCTTCTTTCATGTTGGTACTCAACTGTTTTTAAACATTGTTGCACTAATAATACAACAACTCACAAATAAGGTGTTACTGCTTTGAAATCTGAGACACAGACTTCAGAGAGGTTTTTTCCTTCTTGATTACTTTCTACATAGCAAAAATAGAAATATAATTTCATTTATAAATGCTCATGAGAGGTGAGAAGGCCAGCCAATAGTTCTTCATTTTCATTCTTTTGTTTGAAGAATGCATTTAAATAATAATTATATTATTATATGCTAATTGCACATTTTGGAAAAGTCACTTAAATTTTCTTAGGGAAAGATTAATCTTTTCCTGTAAAAGACTAAGCAATGAAACAGTTTGAGATAAAAACTAGCACTAATGCAATCAAATTACCTATGGTGATATCAGCCCATTTTATAGTATGTTGAATTACAGAACACGTGAAACACCTAACACACGTCTAATTGGAATACTTACACTAGTTCCACTGAATTTGAATTGAGACCCCTGTGAACAACAGGTAAAACTATTCCCCCTCCCCCCCCCCCCAAAAAAAAAAAAACCCACCAGCACCCAACACATTAAAAAAGAATATTTCCAACAGGTTACTCTTTGTCAAATTGCTAGACTTAGAAAGCATGATTTTCAGATAGCATAAAGTTCATTAAAAATAAAATATAATTAAAGAGATTCCACACTTCTTTTTACCTTGAAATATTCATGATTTTTCAGTACTTTTCCTCTTTTCTACTGAAAGTGACATGTTTCTAAAATTAAAAAGTAGCCAATAAGACAACTTGTACTAAATAAAGATCAACTGTAGATTAACTACCATGTAGCTGAGTTCTTAAGAACCTCATACCTCTATGTCTCTCATGCAGAGCAAATTGATTTTTACTGCCCTAGACACCCAGATCCCCAAATGATTTTAAACTGATTATCACCTTTTTTTCACTTCTTTGAAGGTTTTTGAGTTCCTACAGCATGTATTTTATAGTTGAGCTTACAGTAACCTTTTCATTAAGATTAGAAATATGCTTCTGAAGCCAGTTCCAAAACATCCCCCTGCAGCATACTTTACTTCACATAATGTAGCAATCTCAGAACCTAAGTGAACCTTCACATTAAATTAACCTGAAATAAGCACTTTGAGAATATACCTAGTGCACTCCCATGACTGATGGATGGCTGATCCACACCTGTAGGGTGAGTCTGCAGTAAAATCCCCAAAAGAAGAATAGAATGGATATCAGGTAGCAGCATCAGGTAGCTTTACTACTGCACATTAGAAATCTTCTTTTATTGCTCCACAGTGCTTGGAAACAAAGACATATCTGGGAACTAAATGGGAAGTAAAATAGAACTAATTTCATAAACTATTTAAGGAGTAAAATTCTCTTGTATTCAACAGAATTGTTCCCTATTAGAGCAAAGGAATTATGTCAAATCTCAAAACTAGCATAAATCTTGAAAATAAAATTCAATTTTGCCAACACCAGGTAATCTGGGCCCAGTGAACTGGCCTCAACACAGTGTTAGAGAAAGTATTAGCCTGATTTGCTTATTTATGAAGAACCGTATTAGTAAAGGATTGCCTGACTACTACAGTCTGTTGTAACTGTAGTTGAGGACAGAAAGAAGAAGATTGTTAGAGGATCCTAGACACCCCACTTAAATGAAAACTGAATCAGCAAAGGAACAAGCCAGAAGTTAAAAGAAGGCTCAAATATCTTTTGAATTTACATTGAAATATTCAAAAAGGATCATAGGACTATGACTTCACTTTTGCCTTTTGTTTTTAATTTTTTTCCTTTTTTAAACCCCAGAATACATTTTTGCCCTTGTAAGAAAGACCCTTATCCTATTAAATGGTTCAAAAAACCCCCAAAGACTGGAGCTATTATCAATACCTAAGAATCATACCAAGAACAAAAAGCATTACTTAGGAAGTAGATAAGTATTAAAATATAGTAATATTGTAGGAGGTAAAAAGCAACAGATACAATGTAATAATCAAATATCAGTTTATTTTTTCAATTCCATAAGTGGGAAAAATACATTGATCTTCTACATTGTTAAACTGATAGGTTTGGTTTTGGAATGACTATGACAATTACCAACTCCTAGCAGTCAGGTCTCAAGCACAATTTGTGATGTGTCAGGCCAAGGATTTTTCCCAGAAGGCAGGAGGAGTACAGGCATTTGTTCTGGAAGATGAGTGATGGTTTGCATAGATCAGACAATCCCCTTAAGCCTGAAGACTAGACAACAGGCTCTGGTAATACTCAGTTACCAGAAAAATTACTTCAGGCTTTTAATGTAGGCTATGATTATATTATTTCAGGAAGTTGGGAAACACAAGACAAAAGGCACTGTCTTTGTCTACTTAAAAAAATAATTACCCAGAATACATGTCCATAACCTGGGTTCTATCTATCTGTGATAAGCTGCAGCAGATGCACAGCTTTTTCACATGTGGCACAGAAAAACAAGGTAGTTTTCAAAGCCAGCCCTTCTTTCAAAGGCAATAGTCAAGATGAGATGAACAGAATTTTCCTAGAAATTCTAAAGAAGGTACCATGTGTATTGTATAAGAGAATGTCAGTGTTGATGTCAAATTATATGAAGAGTTAACAAGTACAATGTTAGAAAGGAACTTGCAGTTCTCCTAAAAGCTCAGCTGAAACGTACACCCAGGGAGTAATCAAGACTCTACAAATAATTGTCCAAAGCAGATTTTAGCTGATGGTGGAGAAAAAAAAGGGGGTTAGCAAAAAATATATAAAAAAGAATACCCAAAAAATTGTATCGACATTATTCTCCAGATTCTCATCACAAATAATGATCACGATGAGTTATCTTTTGCTGACATAAACGTCTCAGTGCTCCTGAAGCAGTATTCAAACCCTCCACTTCTAGGGAAGCAGGTATCTTGCTACCTGTTCCCACTGCAGAAACACACTCTAGAGCAGAAAGTTTTACAAAACTCTGATGAGATTGTGCTTGAATTTAATTGCCTGGAAAGATGTGTTTTGGACCTCCTGCTGCTTTTATTCAAGTGGTGATTTTATTCAACTATGCTTGTGTTGCTAGTCAAAGCAGCAACATTTCCTGGCTCAGAGGAAAAAGGCTACTGATGCACCAACATTAATTTACACTGGTATCTGGAGGATGATTTTCTGTTCTTAAAACAGCAGTGCTCCAATGGTAGATTTTGGATAGGTAAAATGCATGTTTTACTCAGACTCTCATCATGATCTCAGAAAATTAATTTCTCACACAACTGTGAGTGATTCCTTGATCACTCGTCTAAGAGGTGCATGTGCCAGAGTAGCTTTCAGCTCTGAGGGAAGCATGCTGACTGCAATTGCCAGAGCAATGCAGAAACTGGTTCAATGCTTCCTGCTGAGAGCATTTCACTTTTTCCAGCAGGCTTTGGGGAAATTCAAGAGCTCAAAGGGAAAAAAAAAAGAAAAAAAAATAAAAAAAACAGAACACCTGAACCAACTGATGGCTTCTGAACCCAAATCACAGCTTTGAAACAGTTCTGGTTTTCCCTTTCTAGGATTACTAGGACAAGACACGTTAGAGGTGATGAGACAAGAAAAGAAGGATTTAAACAGCATTACTAATACCCATTGTGTAATTGATCAGTATACCCTTTCCTGTGGTCCAGCAATTTTCAGAGGTCTTTTGGATTTAAAAGCTACACTGTTCTCTCTAGGAAATTAAAAAAAAAAAAAAAAACAAAACAACAAACCTCTCTACATTTCCAGTAGTCTCTGAAGCCTCCTTCTTGTTCTTGCCAAGATATTCCTTGCTGTGTTCTAGACCTTGCACTTGCACTGCAAGAGGTTCTTCAAAAGTTCATACTGAGCTACAACCAAAGTACTGTCTTTCACTCTGCCTATGGAGGTATCCATATCCAAGGCATCAGTTAGGACAGGGAATACATACCGCTTTGCTCTCTGCCACACTCATCATTCTTTGGTTTTAGGTGAACACCTATCAACAACTAAGTGCGTGAACTGGTGGTGTAACTGCTTCTCCGTGAGTTCACTGAAAGCATGAATGTCTCACTGAATCGGCCAGACCAGCATAAGGGGTGAGAATACATGACCAAACCAAATGAAAAATGTAAGACAGCTAACAAAAGAATTTTGAAGAGAGTAAGGAGCTTGATCCAGTTTCAATCCATATTTTTCTTCACCATGACTGGGGACACCAGCATTGTGACTGAGCATATTATAGCAGTTTTACTGGGATTGTGACTGAATGGCGCATTGAAATTTTCACTTTATTTTGCTATGTTTAACTTATATTTGTATTGTGTTATGCAGTATATTTTATATAAATCTGTTAAATCAAAAATCCCATGTAACATCAAATATGTTTAAATAATTAGATTTTACATAAAATATTACACTTTCCACATGTGGACTATCAAGAACCACCTGGTCAGAGTACTGGACTATGACAGTGGCTTACCTAATGAATGACTCAACAATAACATTCAGTACAATTTAAATGAAGACTTTTAATTTGTCTCTTTCTTAGTAAAAGCATGCTATTTTTACTGTTATAAAAACATGCTAAAAGCATGTTTGTCTTCGGTTCAGCTTTAGCAGTCATTTTTCTCCTTATTAGTAGCTGGTGCAGTGCGGTGTTTTTGACTTTCAGCCTAGGAACAATGCTGATAACACTGATGTTTTTAGTTGTTGCTCAGTAATGTTTAGTCGGACCAAGGACTTTCTGAGTCTCAGGATCCGCCGGGGGGATGGGAGTCCAGGAGGAAGCAGAGACAGGACACCTGACCCAAACTAGCCAAAGAGGTATTCCATACCACAGCATGTCATGCCCAGTATATAAGCTGGGGGAAGTTATCTGGAAGGGTTAGATCACTGCTCGGGTCAGGCTGGGTATTGGTTGGCAGGTGGCAAGCAGTTCTATTCTCTTCCCTTGTTATTTCCCTTATCATTATTATTATTGGTGGTAGCAGTAGTGGTTTTGTGTTATACCTTATAGAATCATAGGATTATAGAATAGTTAGGGTTGGAAAGGACCTTAAGATCATCTACTTCCAACCCCCCTGTCATGGGCAGGGACACCTCACCCTAAACCATACCATCCAAGACTCTGTTCAACCTGTCCTTGAACACTGCCAGGGATGGAGCATTCACAAACTCCCTGGGCAACCCAGTCCAGTGCCTCACCACCTTCACAATAAAGAACTTCTTCCTTATATCCACTCTGAACTTCTCCTTTTTAAGTTTTAACCTGTTACCGCTTGTCCTATCACTACAGTCCTTAATGAAGAGTCCATCCCCAGCATCCCTATAGGCCCCCTTCAGATACTGGAAGGCTGCTATGAGGTCTCCACGGAGCCTTCTCTTCTCCAGGCTGAACAACCCCAACTTTCTCAGCCTATCTTCATACGGGAGGTGCTCCAGTCCCCTGATCATCCTCATGGCCCTCCTCTGGACTTGTTCCAACAGATCCATGTCTTTTTTATATTGAGAACACCAGAACTGCACACAATACTCCAAGTGAGGTCTCACGAGAGTGGAGTAGAGGAGCAGGATCACCTCCTTCTACCTGCTGGTCACGCTCCTTTTGATGCAGTCCAGGATACGGTTGGCTTTCTGGGCTGCGAGCACACACTGCCGGCTCACATTAATTTTCTCATCAACCAACACCCCCAAGTCCTTCTCCGCAGGGCTGCTCTGAATCTCTTCTCTGCCCAACCTGTAGCTGTGCCTGGGATTGCTCCGACCCAGGTGTAGGACCTTGCACTTGGCATGGTTAAACTTCATGAGGTTGGCATCAGCCCACCTCACAAGCATGTCAAGGTCCCTCTGGATGGCATTCCTTCCCTCCAGCGTATCAACCGAACCACACAGCTTGGTGTCATCGGCAAACTTGCTGAGGGCGCACTCAATCCCACTGTCCATGTCAGCGACAAAGATGTTGAACAAGACCGGTCCCAACACCGATCCCTGATCAACACTACTCGTTACTGGTCTCCAGCTGGACACTGAGCCATTGACCACAACTCTTTGCATGCAGCCATCCAGCCAGTTCTTTATCCACTGTGTGGTCCATCCATCAAATTGATGTCTCTCCAATTTAGAGACAAGGATTTTGTGTATAACAGCGTCGAACGCTTTGCACAAATCCAGGTAGATGACATCAACTGCTCTACCCCTGTCCATCAGTTCTGTAGCCCCATCATAGAAGGCCACCAAATTGGTCAGGCAGGATTTCCCCTTAGTGAAGCCTTGTTGATTTTCATGTGCCTTAGCATGCCTTCCAGGAGAATCTGCTCCAACTTTTTGCCAGGCACAGAGTTGAGACTGACTGGTCTGTAATTCCCTGGGTCATCCATGTTCCTCTTCTTGAAAATGGGGGTTATATTTCCCTTTTTCCAGGTATCGGGAACTTAGTTACTGGACTGCTCTGATCTCAATCTGCAGGAGCTACATTCTTTTGACTTTTCTCCCCATCCCTCCGGGAGTGGAGGGAGGCAGAATGGGGTAGGGGGGAGTGAGCGATTGGCTGCATGATTCTGAGGTACTGGCTGTACTTAAACCACAACAAGGTTTCACTAAAATGCTTGAAAATTACTACATTAAGATTTTAATTTAGGACAGCAAAACACATGTAGCTATCATACAACATGAACTTCTCATTCTTCCTTTTTTTTATTCTAGCTTAGTACGTGTCTTCTGTCTCACTACCACTATTAATCATTAAATATGATAATATTCCTACAGCTAATCATATAATATGATTCTAACACATTGGCTTGCATAAACATAGAAGAAAAAGACCTACTCCTATGTATCTTCACCGACTCAGCCAGCAAATTAAAAAAAATAGAGGAAAAATTTATAGCATATCTTCAAACAGTGGTCTCGGTTTTCAAATCTACTTGCCTACTCCATTTTCCATAGAGAACACCACACATAGCTAAAAATTATCAGGTCATTAATTAGGTACAAGTAATACTATCATAAGCTTTTCATTTTAGCTTAATGAACAGATGTTGTATCAGGCAGAAGTTGTAACTTTACTGGTAAAACTATAGAACTGGGCTATGTTTGTGGCAGTTCACATTTTTACAATACAAATATATTTCATCTTTTCCTATTATTAAAATTCTGTGATTTTTTTTCCCTAAAAAGAGAAAGCTTAAGAAATATAAGCAACATACTCTTCTGTGTTACTGGGAGGAAAAAGGCAGAAATTTCTATTTCTCTCTAACAAATGCATAACTTCAACATTGTAACTGGCAATCAATGGAACATTTAAAAACACAGTAGAAAAAGAGGAAGGCAATTATATATAAACATGCTGCTAGCTAACCATCAGACAAATATTTTTAAATGGTAATAATTCCTCATAAAGTAGTCAGGCTGAACAACTGTTCAGCTAATTGCCAGTGATCAGTCTTACAGAACAGACCAGGATATTATCCTCTATTTCACAGATTGCCCTGATGACTGAAATAGTCAAACGTAAACTTATGACCTATTTTAAAATTCCTGTTTGTTCCCCTGCAGCATGCAGCAGACACTGCATAAGCACAATCACAGTAGCTACTCAGAGGCATATGCTCTAAGTAGGTAGTCTTTGTCCCTCCTGCACTTGAGATTAAAATGAAATGCCAAGTATTAAGAATTTGGTGTACACCTACTGTATCTTTCTGCAGAAATAGATCAGTGATGTGCTACGTTTTCCTACATTTGCTAAAGAGTGCAGCAAATGAACCCTACGTGAATGAAACTCTTTCAAATTAAACATGGATATTTGCAACATAGGAGATTGTTGCGTAGGGAGGAGAAAGCTATGAACTTAAATGTTGAATATATAGGAAACAAATAAGAATAAAAGATGTCTTTTAAGAAAAATCTTAAAAGATTTTGCAGTGTGCAGTATTTAGGACTATGTGTTTACTGGTCATGTCTCCAATTTAAAACTCTGCTACCACCAGTATCATCTCAGTATTACTTAAGTCCAAAGCATTTAAGTGTAACAAGAAAGATTTATGCTCTGTTTCAAAACTGCCTATTCTGGAGTTTAACTGAGTGAAATTCTCCTGTGGTAGAAAGCATAATCTTTACAGTAGAAATCACTTTCCCATGACTATGAAGGAGTGCTAATGATGCCTCATACATATAGGAGATCACTGTAAAAGATGAGTTTACAGAGGTAAGTCACAGACTTTAGGAAAATGAGATCTAATCATTCAAGCATTTCAGGTGATGATCATGAGAACAGTTAATGAACTAGAAAAAAAAGGTGTTAAGTCTCCTGAGTCAATCTCCTAGTGCCTGGGAGGTAATGATACATGTTTGCAGAAGCAGTTTCAATATGACATAGCAAAAGGAGAGTCAATTTAACTAATTATCAAAAGTGTTACAACTTGCTGCTCTATTATAAATATAAAAATATATTAAATTTTTAAAAGTCAAAAATCCCCCAACGTGTATGCTTTACATTTTCCAGTCTAGAAAACAGTACATATCTCATCTCCCATCCAAAAGAAAACAATCATTGCAGGAGGTTAATTATTTCTGTTAATAGAACATAGGTTTCAAAATACTGTGATTTTAGGAACAATAATGAATTCTCAGATAATCCAGAGTAATTGTGCAGACTTCTGTGACTTTCCAAAAATTACACATATTTCAGAAGGAATCCAAATTAGCTGTTTATAAGAATCCTGTTTAGGCATAAAATTCTCATTTTTTTTAAAAATCAAATGTATTCCAGAAGCATATTCTACATAATGGCAGTTGCACAAGTAAATGCATTAAAATTAACAGCCCAGTTAAACCATAACATACAGTACCCAACCATTTAGTCAGTTCACAGCATCATTTAGCTCTTGTAGCAAAGAGTTCAATTACAGTAGACATTACTGGAAGAAAAAGTAAATTCCACTAAAGTAGATTTTCTTTGGACTTTCAGAGAATAAGAAAATTGGGAAGTATTAAGACCACTAACATTTTAAAAGACAGCAACCCGATCCACCATTATTTCAGGCTACCCAGAAGAAGTTATGGATGCCCCTTCCCTGGAAGAGTCCAAGGCCAGGTTAGATGGGGCTCGGAGCAAGCTGATCTAGTGGGAGGCTCCTCTGCCCATGACAGGAGGGGTGGAGCTAGATGATCTTTATGGTGCTTTCCAACCCAGACCATTCTATGATTTTATTATTTCAGTTTTATATTTGCTATAGAACCATCCATTTCAATTATCCTTTACTTATTTGTATGATAAGCAAGTTAAAGCTACTGCACTTGCATAATAAGGTTAAAATTGTTTCACTCACCATAAAAAGATAGCCACAAATATAGCAACCTGACAAAAGTGAATGCAGTATCCCAAAAAATAAAAACAAACAATTCGCATACTATTTGGCAACAACACTTCCACTACTCTTTTGGAAAGTGCTTTTGTCCAAAACAATTTCTGAATTTTAATAATACAATTAAGGGGTATATGTATATTAGCTAGAAGAAAATGCTTTATCAACAGGGAAGACCAGTCATTCTGAAGTCGCCTGACTATTTCAACACGTTCTCACATCCTTTTGATTACTTACAATTAATTCAAATCTAAAATAACTCTGATAATATGTAGCACGCATTTATGGAGTTAAACTGAATAAAAAGGCTCTTCAATAAATATTCTACTATTCCTCAGTCACAAGTTCTTGACCTCTGGAACTACATAACTGATGAAAGTCCAATATTGAAAACAGGAGTGCAAGATCTGACAAAACTGTAGAGCAAATTATTCTGCAGCTTTCCTGCATATCATACTCCCTCCCAACCCAAACCCCCCAAACCCACAAATCTTCACTGAGCAAGCCCATACAAAACATTGTATATAATTTATTGCATTTAATCCATACCATTACAAGTTTTAACTCGAGCAAGCTATATTCACCTTGGGAAATGAGATCTAGTATCCACTTCTGAGTTAGTGCTATCATAATCTAAGATCCACACAGTCCGACTGCTTTAAAATACTTTAACATGCAAAGAAGAATGAGGCTTGCAAAGAGGAAAAAAAAAAAAAAAACCACTACATAAATTAAAAGTGTATGAAAATTAAAGATTTTTGATCTCATCAATGATGGTGAGAATTTGAAAGAGGAACGTGTTCTCAGCAATTTCAGGAATTGCTTTACCACCAATTAGTTAAGATATTACTAATCAAATTAAAGAGCACAGGAAAAACTTCTATGCTATCAAACAACAAATAGAAGGCAGCATTACAAAGTCTTTTCCATTTAAAGCAGAAATGTCATGCTTTAAATGCATATCAGCATCATTCCTGTAAAATAAAAAGATAGCTCTTCACAGAGAAGCCTCCTGCCACCTCACACCTTGTAGAAGCCTACATTCGTCTCTCTACCAGAATGTCTTCTCTGAAGCTGTGGCTCACCCATGAAAGAAAATACCTGTATTAGAAGAATGATAGCAAAGCAACTATCTATCACCACTTCCTGATGGCTGCCTCAGAGCTGAATTAGTAAACTGCTGCAAAAGCAAAGCCAAAACCTGAGGATGTGCTCAAGAATTTACTTGACAAAGTAACACCAAAATAGGGGACAATGTAGATGCATGCAGATGCTAAAAGAATTGTCTGCTGAAGAAGTCCAGCTATGGAAAGGAAAATGCCAAGCAGCATGGCAACTAACAATCTTATCCATACAGAGATACATACGAAGAAGCTCAAAGGAGCTTGAGTGGTGTGGTACTATTTCTTCCATGTTAGCTACAATACAGAGGTATTATTTCCTGCTTTTCTGGTTAGCCCCCTTTCTTTTTCTATTATGCTGAGCTAGAGTGCCTGGTTAGCATCGGATGTCTTTCAGTTAAGTTATCTCTTGTCCAGAAAATATTACTATTCTTGCCCTATTTCTGAATTTCCCACTTTTATATCATGCCAGGTTACTTAATGTAGTCATGGTTTGCTTGAAAATGAGAAGCTGCAGCATCCTCAATGTGTTTCATACTCTATTCATACACATATTCTACAACATCGCAATAACTCCCAGTGTGCAAGACATCTTTGTACTTGTAAGATAGTCCTTGTCAGGAAGATATTTTAATTCTAAGGCCAAAGAAGGAGAAATGAAGGGGAAAATTATAAAAAGAAAGAATAGGATTAAAAAGAAATATAAGCTTACTAGATTGAATGACTAAAATCTTACATAAACAGGTCCCTAGAGGACCTGAAACATGATCAGACTACAGGCGTTGCATACAAGCTGTGGGATCAGATGCAACGCATAAGAAGCCATGTGAGTGAAGGCACTTCGAGGTTCTGTGAGAAACTGACAAACAGTCAGTCAAGGGTGGAAATCTTAGAACTGAAGATAGAAACTCTTTACACATGGTTGAGCAAGAATAAACGCTGCTATGAAACAAAAGTAAATAACAGGATCAAAAATATTTTACATGTTTTCCACAAAAAATACTGTTATAAAAAATTATCAAATTAAATAAAAATTGAGGAAAAGTATGAGGAACAGAACTGCATTTTTCTTTTTCACAGCTTTAACCTACTTAAACTGGAATGGAATAGGAAACAGTGTTATTTTGTTAACAGTAATATGTTTATTTGATTTGCTAATACTTTCCTATACTAATGTTATTTTCTTTGTAAGCTTGATAATGAAAACCACATAATGTAAGAAAAAGCATGCTGTTCTATAACCATTTGGCACAATATAAACATGCATTTGAAAATAAACCTACAATCAGAAACTACTTTGAATAACGAGGTGAAAACTTCAGTTATTTTTGTAAGCTTCAAACAGATTTGGTTTAGTGTTTAGATCTAAGTACCAAGGCTTGAAGATGCATTTTCACATCCTCTTGTTATTTTACAGATTGACAGGTAAGCGTCTTGTGTACAGACCTTGCAAATATTGCCATTTGGGGATTCTCTTTTTTTAAATATATAATTGTCCTAGGTTCAGCAGTAGCAGTCATTTTTCTCCTTCATGGTAGCTGGTGCAGTGCTGTGTTTTGACTTTCGGGCTGGGAACAGAGCTGAGAAAAATGATGTTTTGGCTCGGCCAAGGACTTTGTGAGCCTCATGCTCTGCCAGGGAGGAGGGGAAGCTGGGATGAAGCAGAGACAGGACACCTGACCCAAACTGACCAAAGAGGTATTCCATACCACAGCACGTCATGCCCAGAAGGTAACTGGGAGTTACCCGGAAGGGCTAGGTGTACTGCAGGGTTGGAGGAGGTATCAGTGGGTGCTTGGTCTGGCTGGGAGGGCGAGTTATCGGTCGCCTGGTGCTGAGGTGTTGTATTCTCTTCCCTTGTTATTTCCTTTATCATTACTATTATTAGTGGTTGCAGTAGTGATTTGTGTTATACCTTAGTTACTAAACTGTTCTTATCTCAACCCGTGGGAGTTGCATTCTTTCTGATTCTCCTCTCCGTCCCTCCAGGAGTAGGGGGAGGGCAAGAAGAGAGGGGGAGTGAGTGAAAAGCTGTATGGCTGGGGTTAAACCACGACAATAATTTTAATTGAAAAAGGCATTTTCTCATAGCACTATTTGACTGGACTACCTGACCATGTTGATGTAAAACTGCAGCACCACCAGTGTATTTCACAATTTTCTTATCTTCCTTTGCCCGTACTGAATTATAACCAAAGGTAAGAATGCAAAGTCATTAACAGATAATGATGCACAACAGATTTTAGGTGGTTCATAGATCCCATTCCAAAATCACCTCCTGAAACCTCCTGAGGTAACATCTGCTACTGTACCTTGCTGGAGGATGCTGTTTAAAAGCATACAGTAACAAATGCATTTATAACAAAAGCTATCTTATTTCCCTGTTCTAGTCTGTTAAGCTCCATGTTTTTGTCTTCAGAAATAAATTAAGCATCTGATTTGCAGAGGGCTATTTATCTCCTATTAGCTGTTTCTCAGTCACTGAAAGAACAGTAAAAAAACACTTATCTTGCATTGATATGCCTGAATCAAATCATACTCAGCTGCTTATTTTATCTGACTGATCTAAAGATAGCCACTCAACAGCCACATTGCTTTAACTTAAGTGAAATAAACTATGCTGGAGAACCAGCAGTCAAGATAAAACATTATTTTCACATTAGATACTGGGTTAGACTTCAATGTAAGTGCTAAATGGCATAAAGGGCAACGTTTTGGTAACACAGGCAGAGGAGGGGGTACACAGAGGGTACACAGCCTCTGTAGAAGGATGTGGAGGCTGCCCCCATGTTGGGCACAGGCTGTTCGGGTTGCCTCCACAATAGACACACCACACAACATAGCTGAACCCATCTGCCAAGACAGTGCTCCTAAGTCTGCAAGTTTAAGACAGATGAGGAAACATCTAGAAGGGAGAAATGGAGCAGGGAGACAGAGAAAGAAAAGAATCTAACAAGGGAACAAGGTCAGGGTAGAAGAAGGTGCTTCACAGCAGAACTGAAAGGATTGAGGTCCATAGACAAGCCTATGCTGGTACAGGGACACATGAATTGACTGCAGCCCATGGAAGACCTATGCTGGAGCAGAAGAGCCAAGTGAGAAGGAAAAAGCAGCAGACAGAAGTGTTACCTGATACTGCTTCAGTGGCATTCTCACCAAAGGCACTGTATGCAACCTGTGGCAGTAACAAGCGGAGTGTACACCAGGAGGAGCGGAAGAGAAGTGTCTGGAGTGGAGCTGATTCTAGGAAAGGGAAAGGAAAGGTATTTTCGTAAGTGTTTTGATGTTCAGCTTCTTTGTTACCCTATATTTCAATCAGTTATTAAATGTTTAGGTTATGTTAAGTAGCAATAAATTAAGTTAAATTCCCTAAGGCCTGGTTTGCCTGAGGTAATAAGTGGCAAGTGGTTTCTCTGTATTTATTTAAATATTTATTTTAGGGTACAGCTTTGTTTTCTTCTGAAAGTGGGAGATAACTGGGTACTCACTGAAATAGGACATTAATAGTCTGAAGAATCAAGTCCTTTTATACATGTAACAACTGAAAAAAAAAGAATATTCTGACTGAATCTTCTGAAATCTCAGGCTTTTTATTTAAAAAAAAACCAACAAATTTCAACCTCAAATTCTGAACTTCTTTTGAATATAAACTAACCATGAACACAGGTTGCATGATCTTTGTAATATAAACACTCTTCAGTCCAGTGCAGGTATAGGTCATGCAACTTCACTGTGACTTTTGAAGAAGTGTGTGAGGGAGATCAGAAAATTTGCTTTATATAGCATAAAGAATTTCTAATTTTGTCACTTCCTTATCTGCTGTGGCACATACAATCATCAGCTAAATGCTGATCACACTGTGTCCGTCAGCCTCTTTTCCCAAGTAACAAGCAACAGGACAAGAGGAAATGACCTCCAGTTATACTAAGGGAGGTTTAGACTGGATGTTAGGAAAAATTTCTTCATCAAAAGGATTGTCACGCATTGGAAAAGGCTGCCCAGGAAGGTAGTTGAGTCACCATAGCTAGAGGTTATTTAAAAGTAGATGTGGCACTTAGGGACATGACTTAGTGGTGGACTTTGCAGCACTAGCTGAACTCACTCTTAAAGACCTTTTCCAACCTAAATAATTTTATGACTCTATTTTTAAACAGGCAATTTGGGTTTGGGTTTTTGGGGAAATGGAAAATGATATACACATTTTTTCAACAGAAAAGACAAATAAAAGAATGGTGTTTGTTTTAATGTTAGGATAATTTTCCTTGCTAATTCTTTACAGATAGGAACATTGATCTTGCTTTGTAGGGATTTTTTTTCCCCTTTTTTTTTTTTTCATTTCAGATGAAATATGCTGGTCTTTTTGTAGCTAAACGAAAATCAAAACAAAAGTCTTTACAGAACAATCCCCAAAGCCAGCAGTGAAAATTACTATTGCACCTTTTACACACAGATAGCTGAAACAGATGAAATATTTGAAATTCAGCATTGTAATAGTGCTCATTTTGACAAAGACTATGATGAAAAAGGAATTGATTAAATAATGATATAGAGGACCAGAACCTGGTATAAACTCATTAGGCACTGAATGAGATACCCTTTAGCACCGACTAAGAAAACCCAGCTGCTTCTGCACCTCAAAATAGAATTTTTTTCTGCTCAGTCTGGCAGGTAGAGCAGCTGCTCAAGGACAGTAGTTCCCCTAGGAGGAATCTGATTAAAAGATATATGACCCTATACAACCAAAACATTCACTGAAGTGTGATCAAAAAGGTCTGAAAAAATTAACATGAAATTCTGATCGTTATATGACTTTAAACTGTGCATTGCTCCCTTCATGATAACATTTAAAGCAAAATATAACCTCTTTCCCTTCACCAGATCCAGCATTTCACTTGAAAATAAATATACATCTGTTTACACAAAGGATTTATGTTCATTCAAGTACTAGGAGAAACAAATCAAACTGACAGTTATCTGGATTTTTGTGAAAGCCTAACCTACAACATTTGATCAGTGTTGTTGAAATGACAAAATGCCATTCAGAGTGTTAAGACTATTAATCTCCCTATTAACAGTGGAAAATCAAAATTAATGCTGTACTAAAAAGAATGCAAATATGCACGATTTAATCAGAAAGAAAAAAATATATTAAATATACTCCATGGTCTGAACACCACACTTGCACAATAGAAGTGAGCTGTATTTAACAAGATCTGCTTTGAGACAATGTTTGAAGTTTTGACTTCCTTTATAAAAAAAATGTTTATTTCAATTTTTTTCCTTGAGAACACTCCAGCTGTTTTCTGGATTCTGAACTTAACTTTTCAGAACTATTTTATTTATTCTGTATTAATTCATAAAAGTGATCCAGCAAGCAAGTGCTGGGAAGTTACCTGAGTTCAGTGTTTATTGACCATGATCCTTCTGCATTGTAGAATCACAGATTCATTAGGGTTGGGAGGGACCTCTGGAGATCACTGGATGGTTGGATATTAGGAAAAATTTCTTCACCACCAGGGTGATCAGGTATAGGAACAGGCTGCCCAGGGCAGTGATGGAATCACTGGCCCTGAAGTTTTCAAAAAACCATGTACACAAGGCCCTTAGTGACATGGTGTAGTGATGGACTTGGCAGTCCTGGGGGAACGGTTGGACTTCATGATCTTAAAGGTCTTTTTTAACCTAGTTGATTCTATGATTCTATGATCATCTAGTCCAAGGCAGGTCTACCTAGAACAGTTACACAGGAGGGTTTACCTCTTTTGATGGGGTTTAGACGACAATGCTATAGAAGCCAAATATATTTAGTCCATACTCACTACTGGAGGTAGTAAATGAGAAAGTGCACTAAATTTGCTGGTCGTTCTCCTTTTTCCACGGTGTACATAAAAGAGCTAATCAACTGGGTCACTGTAATATCCACTATCAGTCTTTGTATTGACAGAATAAATCTTATTACAGTCTAATAACTGGGCTATGACTATCATGTTTTTCAGATTAGCTTTCAACTGTAAACTGACTCTTGCTCAAGTCATCATGGAAATGAGAGCTTTGGTTTATGACAGCTTAAATACCTCTTGCCAACTTGTCAGCAAGGTGTTCTGGCTTTCATGTGGGGAGTGTGCTGGCTGTGACGAAAAATATTTGAGTATATGCTAAGAATGCTGACCTGGTAATTTAAATCTTAGGATAAACAAAGATGAACAAAGATGGTACCAATCATAAGCTAATTGTAATAAGAATTTGAAACACTGGTGGACCAGTAACAACTTCATTTTTACCATACCACATTGTCTATATTATTATTCTCTTGACTTAAAAGTATAGCAATGAGGCACCCTTGGGTAGTCAAAGGCCAGTGTAGCTTGATTCTTGTCTCTTGCAGTGGCCAATAATACTTATGAAAGAGCCCAGAAATAGGGCTCTTTGCATTATCTCAGCTTTCAGAGACATGTAGCTGAGGAACAGCCTGAACAACAGTGACAAACTTTGCATTTCACAGCTTTCAATGGATTTATTCATTCATAAAAAAAATTTTGATGTTCTTCAAGTCCTTCCTAAAAAAAATAGGTGGATTTGAATATAAATCAATTCCCATTTTTACTAATAGTCCTCTCATTTTTTTTTGGAGATACAAATATGACTGTTTTTATGCTAAACATCAAGAAAATAACAGAAAGTGTATAAATGCAGAAATCAAATAGCCATTTTGGGGTTCACAACAATTTCATGCCAATATAAAGAACTGTGAAAACAAACTGAATATTCTGTCACTGCCAAAGCAGAAAGACACAAACACACTCAGGAACTCCACACCTTTTAGATGTCCAGTTCCAGTTACAAAATTCATTAAGTCTGAACTAAAGACAGAGCATTTCCTGAAGAAATGACAAGACGTAAATGTTTCATTTTCTTCTAAACAATTTACAGGTTTTGTACACTGCATTTTAAATACTTCATGCTAAATAACTAAGCACAGAAGCCTCTCTTCTGCGTAAGAAATTCAAAATTTAAATGTAAAAATGGGTTACACAACAGATAAATGAGGAAGTAGGCAAGGAGGATGTAAATTTACTAATTCAAAATACTGAGAAAAGGTCTGTATCAGAAACTATGCCATTTACAATACTTAAGCATCTGCCTACACACTCGAGTTCACATGAGAGCTCATAAACAAGAGCTTTACCAGCAGAGAAGCTGCATTTTCCAGTATTCTGTCTCAAACAGCAGCCAGTAACAGATATTTAGGAAAAGAGAGTAAAAAATGGAGCTAGTGTGAGTAAATTACATTTGGTCATGCTATTCAGTACTGATTAATGATTATTCAGTAGTGGTTACCCATTGACCTATCATTTGACTGATCTCATTCTATTTCCACTTCCAGAATTATGCTATGGCAAATTATGCCACAATTGTTAAATAGTACTTTGGTGGGATCAGTTATGAACTGTAAAATCTAGTGACTTAGTTATCCATTCTTTCATTTGTACCTTTTATGAAATGATACATACAGATTATGCTATGCCTTTGGTAAAGATAATCTTTTTCTTGGGAAACTCTATTTCAGGCACTCAGGAAATTAAAAGTGTAACTTTAGTTTCCACCTTAACTCCTCAGGATACAAATCCTAACCCTTCCATTTCAAAGCAGAACATTCTGATAGCGAGGCTGCAGAAGAATCTTGATTCTTGTTAGGCTTCACTTGGAGTATTGTGCACAGTTCTGGTGTCCTCAACATGAAAAGGACATGGAACTGTTGGGACAAGTCCAGAGGAGCGCCACGGGGATGGTCAGGGGACTGGAGCACCTCCCGCATGAAGATAGGCTGAGAAAGTTGGGTCTGTTCAGCCTGGAGAAGAGAAGGCTGTGTGGAGACCTCATAGCAGCCTTCCAGTATCTAAAGGGGGCCTATAGGGATGCTGGGGAGGGACTCGTCATTAGGGACTGTAGTGGTAGGACAAAAGGTAACAGGTTCAAACTTAAACAGGGGAAGTTTAGATTAGACATAAGGAGGAAATTCTTTCCTGTGAGGGTGGTGAGGCACTGGAATAGGTTGCCCAAGGAAGTTGTTAATGCTCCATCCCTGCAGGTGTTCATGGCCAGGTTGGACAGAACCTTGGGTGGTATGGTTTAGGGTGAGGTGTCCCTGCCCATGGCGGGGGGGTTGGAAGTAGATGATCTTAAGGTCCTTTCCAACCCTAACTATTCTATGATTCTATGCATACACAGTCCATATACCAACCCAGTAAGTAAGTTTCTCCCCTGTATTTAGCTTCGCAAGAACTGTTAGACTGCCTTAGTTCAAAACCGAATACATAACATCTGCTATATTTTAGACTTGAATGAATTTACACCAAAATTAACTGGGAGATGTTGACAGTGACTTAACTATTTATTTTGTTAATGTCATATGCCATTACTGAGTATAGTCTTCAGCTAAAGATAGTCTGACTGATGACCAAAAAGAAGGCTGTCCGCTTGTTAGGCCCTAGTGTTCACATCCTTAAAACCTTCCAGAGACTAGATTAGACTGAGCTCATTGGACTTTGCTCGGTTCTGGAAAACCTTCTATAAGCAGGAGTAAAGGGTTAAGGAGAGAGCCTGCAGCAGAAAGATGCACACAACTGGAAACAAATTTAAAGCTAAGTCTCAGAATGTTTTGAGTTGGAAGGAACCATAAGGATTATCCAATTCTAGCCTTACTGCCATGGGCAGTGACACTGTTCACTAGATCAGATTGCTCAAAGCCCTGTTCAACCTGGCCTTCAAAACTTCCAGGGACTGAGCAGCCACAGCTTCTCTGAGCAGCCTGTGCCAGTGTCTCACCAACTCATAGTAAAGAATTTTTTACTAATATCTAATATAAAGCTAACCTCTCAGTTTAAAGCCATTCCTCTTTATCCTATACATGCTCTGTATAAAGTCCTTTTCTTAATGTCTTGCAGGACCTCTTTAGGTATTGAAAGGCTCTTATAAGGTCTCTGTGGAGCCTTCTCTACTCCCGGCTCAACAAGCCAAACGCTCTAAGCCTGTGATCATAGGAGACATGTTCCAGCCCTCTCATCATCCTTGTGGCCCTCATCTGGACTTGCTCCAACAGGTCCATGTCCTTCTTATGTTGGAGGCCCGAGCTGGATGCAGTACTGTAGGTGGAGTCTCACAAGAATAGAGCAGAGTGGGAAAATCCCTTCCCTTCACCACACTCCTTTTGATGCAGCATGGCATATGGTTGGCTTTCTGGGCTGTGAGCACACACTGCAAGCTTTTTGTTAACCAACATCCCCAATTCCTCCTCAAGCTTTCTCTCAACCCAGCCTCTGCCCAGCCTGTAGTTGTGCGTGTGTTTGCCCTTAACCAGATACAGGATAATATATCTTAAAATAATTAAGGTATGAATGGAAAAATTAAGGGAGTCAAATAGGAGGAAAGCACTGAAGAAAAAAGTAAAAATCCTTCACTGATTTTTAACTTGTGGGTTTTTTTTGTTGTTTTTTTGGTTTTTTTTAAAGTAATTAGACTTACGCTTCCTGAAGAACTGCCACCGACAGATTATTCCAGATGCCAGACTGTCACATTGAACAGCCCAGGGAAACTGGTATTGCTCCATAACTGAGAGGTTGTGTTTTTAAACCTCTTTCAATTATATAATATCCTCAGAGTCAATAATATAAAAAGCAGTAGTTTTTCTCATACGGAGAACTTTTATCGTATCCTAAATTAAATAATAACTAACAAGTTCTTGCATTTTAAATCCTCAAAAAGCAAGTAACTGGGTTAACTAGTTTTATGGTGAGATTAGTGGAGGTAGGTTCACAATAGCAATGAATGGGTTCTAGTGCAACATTTGTATGAACATTTTCACAAGCCATTATCTAAAATGCAAACAGAGCAGCTACGTAGCATAATTTACTCACTCCATACCTGGGAGATATCCTGTAGTGAAACCTGAAAACTTCTTGGTGTTTGCACTCATTTCTCAACAAACCACATTTAATCAAGAATTTCCCTAGCTAGAAAATAAAGCAGGGTTTTGAATGACTATTTCATCTGGTCCAGTAAACTTTTTAAAGTTTATATATCATTAAATTCACCAGCCTTTACTCCCAGGTATGGGTGTATTAAGTACTCTTGGAAAATAGAATAATTTATCTCACATATTTTTATCTCAGCAAAAAAAAAAAAAAAAAGATGGCCTACTTTTGAGGTGAATGCTTATATAATAACTGAATGGCAAAGCAACCACCAATAGATATTTGATTCTAGTCTCAATTTTCCTTTGGCTTTCTTGTGCAAGATAAAATTTCTAACCAGACTGAGGGGAATAGATCCTTTAAAATGAAACTGGTTTTATCTTTTTTTTTAATTATTATTTTTATTTATTTTTTTAAATAACAACAAAACAAACAACTATCTAGCTTGATTCAAAAGGAACAATTACATTTACAGCTTCAACTTTTACTTCACTTCCTTTCTGTTTGTAGTTCCTTTAGGAGAGTAAAGTATTGGATGTGCCTAAGGTTATGAGAGTAATAATCACACAAACAAGGTTTTTTTTCTGTTGGGAGTTTTTTACGTACCCTAATGGAAGCAGCAGTCATATTGATTATTATTACTAAATGTACTGCTTTGACCCATCATTATGCCTTAAAAGGTATGAATTTGATCTTAAAATCTCTATTCTGCATTTGTAAGTATACTGGGCCTGTCCCATTACCATTTGTCAAAGTCTTGACTTGCAAGTACCATGCATAATTTTTTGCACTAAGATTCAGTTAAGTTCAGATCGATTACACTGTGAGCATATTCATCAGAACAGACTGCTAATGATCCTATGCCAAAGATTAGTAATCTGTACACAATCTACAGTGTTGTGACTTATTTTTCTAATGCTTATATTTAACAAAATTTTGTATTTACCAGTATTTTGGACTTAGTATATATCACTGGTCAATTCCTGGGCCTTTTACTTCACTACCTTTTCTTTCCTGCGCTTCTCTTTAAAATATACCTGTATCTTTCTTATGGGCTGAGTATCTTTTAATTCGCATCCTTTTGAATAACCTTGAGTTTAGTGTGTTGACTTCAGTTAAGAAAGAGTTTATGAAAATATGTGCAGAAAAGGAGACTGTTGTGTAGTCTCCTGCTTTGTTGTAAATGACCAGAGAATTACTTCTCTGTTCTTCTGCAAAATAACCTCTAGCTGTTAATGGGAGCTGTGTTAACAAAACCAGTATAGATGGTAAAGTACCTGCATGCTATGATACCTCAGAGGTTGGTCAAAGAACATTGGTGGAAGTCACTATTTCATAAATATATGAAATAACTGCAGGGTAATGTTCCTTATTTAATGGTTCACGTTTAAATTTTCTTTTCCCTGACAGTTTCATTTTCAATTTCCTTACATGTTTTTTGTTGACCATTTTTTCACAAAGGGTTGAATTTACTTTCAATTTTTTAATTTTGCTATAATCATATTTTTTACACAAATTCTATAGACTGCACCTTTATAACCTATTTTGATCTGCAGTTTATACAGCTGTTATTTAATTTCAGCTTTCTTTTGGAGTTTTGTTGTATTTTTCCCCTGAAGACTGCTTGTCTAAAGCCTGCTAAATTTATGACAATTTCCTCTTTCATACCAGAAGACAGTGAAGCACCACTCAGCTTGATAATATCTGGAATGAGTGAAAGGCTGTTTGTCTCTTCAGTGACTAGTGAAATAAATTAATAGTCAAACTCTTGATGATTGCCCAGAATGCAAATAAAGGCAAAATTCAGAAACAGACAAACACAGAATGGTTAGGGTTGGAAAGGACCTTAAGATCATTTAGTTCCAATCCCCCTGCCATAAGCAGGGACACCTTCCTCTAGACCAGGTGGCATAATGGCAAGATACGCCAATTTCTTTCAAATTGAATTACAGTAAAATTAGAAAGATAAACAAGACTAATGAAACAGTACTCAGAAACACTTGAATTGCAATTCAGCCAGCAGATGGCAAGTAATGTTCAGTGAAGAAAGACAGTAAATTTGTACTACACAAATATTCTATGTACTGAAGATCCAGATAAACCTTTTTTCTCACCTATTCAACTATCCTGTGCTTTTGTTACTATAAGAAGGGAAAGGGCAGTATCTTATGCACCCTATTAATCTGAAGGATAAGACGTAACTGATTCCTTTGTATTGAGCTTGAAGAGGTTCATTTGTATAATTTTTACTGGGTGTTCCAATCTGAAATGGATTCATTTGCTTACATTGTGGAGTATTAACTTGAAGTTTAACTCAAGTATTTGGTTGAGCAAACTCATGGAGAAGTAACATGAAAAGGGAAAACCATCAACAATTACTGAAAACAAGCATGAAATATTGCCTATAAAATATTACTGCATCTACAAGGTCTACTGAATCATAAAAGACCAAGTATAGCTGAAAAATGAAGTAAATGTTGCAATAAAAATGACAAGTGGCAGATGTGTGGTCAAAAATACTGTGGAAAAAAGTGAGGAATAAAAGTCTTTTTACTTTTTTCATTCAATGCATTCTGCTGAACTTAGTGTTAGGGAGCAGCTTTTGATCCTAACATTATAAATTACTAAAAATACAAAATATTTGGTAACAATGTAGTTGTAACTCTCACTACATTTGTTATATCATCTAAAACTACTTTTCAGAAAAGGAAAAAATCTCTTAAAAGGCAAAAGTCAGAAGTTTCTTCAAAAAGTACCAGCAGCTTCTACTCTACATGTATGTGGCCAGGCACATGTTGACTTATGCATGTGCTACCCTAAGAACTTGAGAGACCTTCATAAAAAAAATCCAAACCACACCAAACATCTGAAAGACACGTTTTGATAAAATCATGTAGTATTTTCATTAGTTCAGGTGAAAATTAAAGTTTTCAGCTGACTTTTCCCCACATTTGTCAGCAATGCTAATTAATAGCCAGGGGTATAATTTTCTCTTGTCATTCTCTGCAGAGTGCTTGATAGCCCTCACACTGTTTCTGAAAATGTGCAGTTAATCTTGGCTTTGTAAAAATACTTGTTAACAGAATATATGTTAAAAGTGCATAAATAATTCACATTAAAATTAGCCAAATGGAACTAAGGCAGGACAACACTGAAAGAAGAAAACATGCAAATTTACTTCTTAATTGTCTTAAAATAATTTGCGGTTTGTTTCCTTTGGTAACAGTCAAACCTAAATTGTGATGTGGATATACCAGTAAACTGCATGGAGTAGAGTCAGAAGACTTTAATTTTGTAAAGATTTGATCTTAACTGTCTTAACAATCCTGCCAAAGCAATTAAAGCAGCAGTGGGTGGTTTGAGGATGATGCGCAAATCATTGATGCCCCATCAAACAATACAATTACAGCCATATTTTGCCTAAGTGGATCCTGAATGAACTACCCACACAGGACAGAAATTTCAGAAAACCTCTATGCAGAAAAATTCTGTGGTAAGCAAGTCACAAGTGTTGAATATTGTACAATTTTTGGATTCCAGCATTGGACATAGGATAAAACCTTTAATGTTTTTTAAGTGTATTTTAAAAAAAGGAAGAAAGAACTGCCTTTTTTTTTTTTTTTTTAATGACCAAAATTACCAAAACGATACTTGCTGGATTTCAGATATTGCTGCTTTTAGACTCCTAGTAAAGCAAAAGCAAGATTTTATCATTTATGTTCTTGGAGCATGGTTTAGATTTCAGACAAGTAACTTCAACTGTCCTCAAATGAAGACACACAGCTTGAACTCCACGATCAAAATTGTATAAATGTATTCAAATGGTACAAAGATATCAAGGCAGAGTTATTAACACTCCTGAATCTCATCAGTCTACCTGCAGCTGTAGCAGATGTCAGAATCTCTCAGCTTGTAAGAGAACTTTCCAACAGTTGCAGTTGCTTCAGTTTCTTTATTCCCACAGTTTAAATAATGTAAATGAAAATGCCTTTGCAGTGACTTCAAGCATCAAAGTGTAAATTTTCCATTAAATATTTGCAAAGTAAGTTCCTAGCCTCATACATTGTATTTTTATTCCTTAGAATGTTTTTTCAGCATCTAAGTTTCTGGACTTTAGCATCATGAGGAGACAAAAAATAAGAATATAAGGCTTGGCTTTGGGAGTATATTTTGTCTTTATCTGCTCCATTAGTCATCCTATATGAGGGCCAGATTATTATGTAATATGTAAATCAGAACAGATTTCATGTAACTGGTTTACTGAGAAAATGATTGTGAGGGGAGTATTAGCTGGAAGTTACCTGCTCTCTATGTCCCCACTATATGGCTCTTTGTAGTGCTGAAAAAACTGCTTTGGACTGAGGGTTGACCTATATTTTACAGTGAAAAAAATAGAGTTTACACTTTCAGATTCTGTCGCATGAAAATATAAACCCCAGTCTTTGGCTTCAGAAAAATCAAATATAAAATTAAAACTAATTTTCTGCAAAGAATGTGGGAAATACTTCTCATCTGAATATGTTCCTTGTATTCCTTTCCTCAATATAATAAGAACTTTGCAACTTTCTATGCTATGTGAACAAAGTTAGTAGAAGTACATGGCTAATCTGTACTGGCATCTTTATCATGCTGAAGCTAATAAAAGCCTTCTCACACCAGAAATTAGTTTTGTCTGTTTGTTGTTAATTTTACATTTTCTGACAGATTTTTGGTTCCTTTTTGAATTTTAAAATACAATTCAAACAGGAAATATGGGGTTCTTTACAACATTTTATATCTACATAAATCATAGATAACTACTCCTTTCTCATCCTTGGACTGTGAATTGGAACAGCACATGTATAATTAAAAAAATCTGGGACTCAGTACAAGTAGAAAACATAGCTCTTTGAGATCTAGTAGTAGATAAAGCTGATATATGCTGCTCAATTATAAGATGTATCTATAGAGGATGTATAAAAAAATTCTTTGATCTGGGTATCTTTTCCAAGCACTCTTTTTGAGGAAGTTTACTGTTCATGCCTATCACGTATATCTGTTTGACAGCTGCTTTTATAGATATGGTTGATTATTTTTTTCTATGCAAGTTTTTTTTGCCTACATGAGAACTGTAATTTACCAAAGCACAACACTTTCGAAGGTGTATGGCATTGACCCAGGATTTTTTTCAGAAGAGATGCAGAGTTCAGTTATGTCTACCATTAGTAAAGCTTTTGCAGTGTTCATATCCAAAGATTTCACCCTTTTGCTGTCAAAGCGCTTTAGCTACATCTCCATTTCATGAGATCAGGAATCCCAAATTAATCTCTAACCTGCAGTAATAAAGAGAATTTCAGAAAAGCTGACCCAAATTATTTACTGCATGAGTAGGGGTTTCTTAACCTCTTTAAAGATATATATTTGAGTCACAGACTGAAGTATTACTACATACATTTTGGTGCAAATATGTGTACTTTCTTATGAATATTTTTCTGCTTTGCCTATAAGAGTGCAGAATTGGTATGGAAAATATTTAATTTAAAACAATATACAAAATATGACAAAAGTCATGTAATAAAAAAAGTCTGTAACTATATTCTCAATGCCCCCCTTGAACAAGGCTCTACTCATACAAAAAAAAATTTTTTTGGGGGTGGGGAGGGAACAAAACAAAAAACACAAAAAGCTATGCACAAGTCAGAACACACAAAATAAAATATGAAAATTAAAAGGCTTAAAAAAAACCCAAGAAAAACTAGAAAATTTAAGGAGCTTCAGTAAAACAGTGATTTAAAAGCTTCTTTTCTCACATATTAGAGGGAAGCATGGTTTGTTTCAGTTGATTGCTAGGGATTTTTGATATGGGGTTCCCCTTGGGCAACTATAGGAATGATTTATGTCTGCTGGAAAGTGAAAGAAAATAGGGAATTTTGGGAGGAAACTGTCCCCAATTCTTTTAACATAGTTAACACTGATGAAAAATTGCATGCATTCATTGTCCATCTATTTTACTTGTATACATGTACATATATATATATTACACAAAGATATGTGAGTATGTTGTGTTTACGAACTCAGACTGGGAAAGAGCCATTTAGGTAATAGAGAAAAAGGTCTTGACAATACATTTTTACAATTACTTACAATTTTTGTGGTATATTCCATTTGTTCTGCTGGTTAATGCAGAAGTGGTGATATAATGTTTAGAACAGTAAGCACTATATCCATATTGAAACTAATTTTTTGGTCAGATAGCTTATTTAAAGATTTATTTCACTCAAAACAGTATGTGTAGGGCACCTTCACTAAATCAGTTTTTTTTCCTCTATAGTGGTATCAGAACTTTATTTGGCTGGCATATTTAGAGCATGCTAGCTAGGCAGAACCATTACTATCTTACAAAATCCTACCATTTTACTGGCTTAGTGGTTTAAATAATCAAGTTATATCAGACATTTGTTGATGTCATGATAATGACATGATGTCAGTAAAATATATTTTGCCTTTCCATCAGCTATTACTTACAGGCAAAAGCTTAAATTTTCCTCTTTCTGTTTTCTTATTTGCAGTGGACTTCTGAATGGCTTTGCATCCCATTTGAATTCCTTTAATTTTGAAATACGTATTGTGACAGAAAAAGAGCAAAAAGTGTCTATTTTCATGATGCCTGACTTTTTGAAGCAACAGGACCAATTTTACTTTAAGACACTAAAGTTAGATATATCTTAAGGTAAAAACACATTAGAAACCTAATTAATTGAAAGATTTTTTCATTTTAGATTAGTTTAAAAAGTATGTACATAGCTAAGATGTAAGAGACTTTTTCTAATAGTTTCCTCTTTTTATTTTTCCCCTCAGATATATGAAAAAAAAAAAGCCCACATACCTTTGGTGCAAATGTAGTTTACCCATTACTACTTTGAATTTTGAATCTCTTTCTGGATGTGAACAGCCACCTACTTAACATAATAAATTTTCTTAATTTTTCAGCAGATATAGTAGTTCAAGCTGAAGAACTGGGTAGTACTTTTATATATTTACTGTTAATCTGTGCTGTGCAGTCTAACCTCTTATTTGTGCCTAAAGACCAGGAGTGTAGTGGAGACAAAAAGTGGAGTCTGACAGTAACGAATTTACTCTCTCCCCACCCCCAAGAAAAGCTAATCTCCTTCATCCATGGTTCTAAAAGCTATTTTGATAGCATTTGGATTGAGTGACCAAAATAAAGCCAAAAGAGCATAGTGAAAACTCAATTCCAAGTAACTAAATTGTACTGATGAACATTCTTTCTTGTTAATTGAAAGAGGAGTATTACATCAGGATTTCATGGCATTTATCTAAGTAGATAGGGTAGGTATTTGCTATGGCTGAGAGGCATTATGACACCTTGTGCTGCAGCATTTCAGAAGATTATGAATTTTTCAGATCCAGAAAGTTTATTTTAGTGAAACAAGGAAACTTTCTCAAGATCACTTCTCAGCACTCCATTTACAGGTATTTGTCAAGCTAGCTGTTCTGTGTGACTTCTTGTTGCACCACCATACACCTTACTTGATGAAATTATCAGGAAAGCAAATAGAAGTATTTCAGACATATCATTGACTAAGAAATGATGCAAAAGTACAAAAATTGTTCTTGACTTCTACTGGAGTGTATAGTTTTTGTAGTACTACTGATTATGGCCAGTGCCAGTCACAAATAATCCCATTACAGTTGAGAAGTTAATTCTTTTCCTAACATCATAAAGAACAGTGACAGATTTTGATTTAAATAAATATTACATACTTCTACAATTACCACTGTCCCAACTTCAGCTTCAAATTTTGTCCCTTTTATAGAGCCAAAAGCAGGAATCTAATTGTACAAAACCAACCACTCTATTTTCCCGAACCCATCTTTTATTCCAAGATTTATAGTTCATTTATTACAATAATTTGAAATAAATTTGCCAAACTTTGGCATCCAAGACACAAACCGTTTAAGTTTGTAGATTTTTGCTTTATATAACACCACCTTAAAAACCTGTGCCCATCCACCAATTCTCCAAAGGAAGTCTAAGTCTCGTTAGTCACAGATCGCCTACACAAGAAAAAGCTCACTGTCAGAAATATGAAGGAATGAAGTGACAGTCTAATTTTCACTCTGTCTTAGATCGTATCACCCCCCTCATTGTATTTTTAGAAAAGGTTCATACACAGGAATCTCTTGATTTGAGTCTGTAACAGAACTGAATCTGATGACTAATTTCACCACCTACTGTGCTAAAAATCACTGTTATATCTCCTTTAAAAGTTCTGTACAATGTCTCCTTCGAATTAATGCTGTGACTTACTGTTTCTACAAAAAATATTCCTAGATCAAAAAGAAACATTTCTACAGCCACCTTGCTTTTCCTTTTATCATCTTACATTATCTTTTAGTCTTGTCATCCTTTTTATATGAATCACATAATAACTGTCTCCCCTGCACACCTTTTTATACATTTTTTTTCTTTTTACCATGGTAGAATATAGAGCAGCTTATTAGTTACTATGATTTTTATTATTATGCTTCAAATTACTGTATTACTTCAGTCCATACACTTTATGTAGGTAATTACAAGAGGCTAAATCCCAGAACTTAGACATATGTATCTTAACATTTATTGTTTCAACTCACTGGAGACATGCAAATTAGAACAAGCTTCAATTATACCAAAAGAGATGCTTTATAATGTCCCTGGCTGCGGTTGCATGTTTTGAGTCAATAAATCATTGTCAGGACTTGCAGATTTTTAGAGTTCCTAGCTAACCTTTCAACACCAATTAGTTGCTACATTTTAGACTTTATACGGTTTTATGGGGAAGGTGGGAAATAACATGGTTGCTTATTGCTGACCACAGTTTGGGAATCAATAATTAGTGCATCTTTAATTCTGAGCCTGACAGCAACACCTTCCTCAGCAAGAAGGCTGACAGGAAACTCCTAGATGGCTTCTATGTACACAGTGACACATACCTTCAGTGGGAGTATCGTTCTGAGGCTCAGCTTTACCTGTTACGCAGTTTAAAAGAGGTGTAACATAGCTGCCTTCTCAGTCAGTATTTAAACATGCAAAATCTAAGTTCTGATATTTAAGAATACTAGAGTTCAATAAGATGACAGTCTATTTTCTCTCTTGAGCATGAAATTCAGAATGGCTGAGATTTATTATTTTTTAAAGACATTATAGTGTTACGACTTTACATTGTGACTGCAACCCCACCAAAACTTACCCTTTCAGCTTAAACAACCTTTACCATCTTAACTAATCTTAAGATGACTCAGAATTGGCTGAGCTTATCTGGTTCTTGTCTTTTAAAATGCTTTTTAATCAATGCATTGTACTATGTCTTGCACTGTTATCTTGACTGTTATCTTGGGCATTATTTTCAACAATCGCCAAACAGTTGCTTCCCTACTTCCTTTACTGTACTGGAGGTGATTATTAGAAGCCTGAATATGTGGAAACAGCTTTCACACCTTTGGTTACAACAGCTTATATAGTCCTGACAAGTTATGGTTAAATCATTAATTTCATGGATAAAAAAAACCAAAACAACCAAGGGGTAATTAGAGGCAGGAGAAAAAGAGAGGCATAAAGGGTAGAAGACAACAGGAGCCTTCAGCTACACAAATATAGTTGGATAGATATAAGTGGGGCTCCTGTAGAGACTTTTGGCATTCCTCTTTTTAACTCCTGCTCAAGTCTGTTAAGGTGATTCCGTGTTTTATGATTTAGTGAGGGAAATGAGATTTGTTACTTTAGCACAGGTAACACTGTATAGCAAAAAATGTATAGCAACTGAAGTGTCTGAAGTCAGCAAAGCCCAGAATTCTTACTTCCCAAAAAATTACTGCATTAAATGTATCGGGTTTAGACAACAGTAACAGTTCTTGAACTGGAAACCCTAAATTTCATCTTTTGCTCTTCAAAAACCTCACAGCTTTGTCTCTGAGCTTCATAAAATTTCTCCTTTCTTTGCAGGTCAGCTGGTAGGGAATGTTAAAAAAAAAAATATGTCTCAAGTGTTCCAAATCTGTATTTTTCATTTAGTTTCATAGAACAAGCTTTTTACTAATCTCTACCTAAAATGCAGACAGAAGTGAAAGTATGAAAAGGTGGCAGCTTGTAGTTCAAGAGAAGAAACTGACAGAAAAAGTGAGTTACACAACTCATCATGGTCAGTGATTCTAATGCTAAGGCAAATAAAATAGCAATAAAGTTAAGCAACAATGTCATTCAGATCAGTTAGTAAGACCGCTGAACGAAAAGCTAAAATAAAAACACCCAGGAACCAAATTTAGCTTTTTTATGCCAAAGTCAAGTCTCAGTCACGTTGATTTTCCCCTGTATTTACCCACACTCTAAACTGCACTATATCAAGACTCCAACAGCAGTGCTATCTATATTTCTAGCTTGTCTCAAGTGCAGAAAGATTCCATGACGCAATACTTATCATTATGCCTTAATGCAGCCAGATGAATACATTCATTATTGTAGAAGGGTGGAAAACTACCTTTATGCTAGAAGTTACATTTAGCCACTGTTACAAACTGCAGGATTACAGGTGAAAAAAGGACCAGTATCTGAGAATAAGCTAGTTAAGGTACAGGATAATCTGCTATCTGCAATATTTGTCCATAAACAGGATAATCTACTATTTCCAATATTTGCTGGAAAATTCCTAACCTTGAAGGCTTGTTAGTGACGTCTCATGGTTGAGGTTTTTATTCAGGCTTTTATCATGAAGAACTGTGCATTGTTCAATTTTGCTTAGGTTTGTGGCTAAGCAGCCTCACTTTTTGGTTTTGCAGTCCATATCTTCACACTTCTAAGCCTTGGGTTTTGTATTTAAGTGGATTGAGTTTCATTTCTGTGAACTGTTATTCCACGTCCAGCAATTTTATCAAGACTAGGAAATGGGTTGGAACCAAAATACTCCTGAATCCTCTCCTTCCCATTCTCCTCGTCACTGAAGCAGTTTCTTTATTCCCACTACTGATGCAATTAAGATTTTTCCCCTCAGTAGCTAAATTATAGAGGTAGCCCATTTTCTTTACTATCAATCAAAGTGCTATAGAAGCTTGGAATAATGAAAAGAGAATAGAACTGAAGACATTAAAAAAACAAATCCAGAAGACAGGAAAATTATCAGCTAATGAAGTTTTATTTTGTCCTGTAAGTTAAATATAGATGTTCTGTTCTTGGTTCTATCATACAATATCTTATGTCTGATAAAACATTTTACACTAAACATTAGCATTCTACCTCAGGCTATACTAGCACCCAACTGTAGCTGGCAGTATTGGCAGTATTGTGGTCATTCAGCAAATGTAAAAATATGTAAAACCATTTTAGAGACTTTGTTTTCAGTGCTTTGCAACAGAATTTTCAGATGCACTATGAAAACTCAAAAGTTACCCAGTAACCAAACAGGGTAGGAACAAATTCTTCACTGTGACTGTTGTGGCACTGGAACAGACTGTCCACATAAGTTGTGGACGATTTATCCTTGGAAGCTTTCAAGGTCAGTTTGGATAGGGCTTTGAGCAATGTGGTCTACTGGAAGGTGTCCCTGCCCATGACAGGGGTGTTAGATTTAGATGACCTTGAAATCCTTTACAACCCTAACCATTCTATGAGTCTAAATAGTACTATGAAGTATGGGAATATATTTATCAAATGATAAAAACGTCAAAAATCACTCTACGACCATTCCATTAAAATTGCAAATAAATGGCACTGATCAAAGTGAAACACAAAAACTTCAATGTGGTATCATGTTTTAACGCCAGTGGCCAGCTAAGTCCGAGACATCCCCTGACCTCTGGATTATAAAGTCTCTTTGAAGATGCTGTACTATGTACCATCATCTTTCAGTGTTCTTTTCCAGATATCACAGCTACTTAATGTTTTCATGATAAATTTGTTCCACTTCTCAAGTATTCTTTGTACCTTTTTATTTTTTTCAGCTTTTTATCATTCTTTTATTAGCAAATATGAAAACTGTAAGAAGTATTCTGGGGTTTGTTTCATGGGTTTTAAAATCAGAAGCCCTATCAATTTTACATTTGTCTTGTGCAGCAGTTTTCTGGGGGTCATCTGTAGCTTTCTTTGTTTGGACTTTTTTTTAACCCTCAAAACAACCACTGCTCAGTAGACAGCTCCTCTATTTTACATGTATCTCCCAGAGTAATTGCTTCTAGATATACAACTTAAGACAATGAGGAAGAGTATATGATACATCTGCCTCATTTTTTTTTTTTTTTAATATATTTTTAATGCCCACTAACAGTTTATTTCTGGGACAATGAATTCAATTGCCTTTTGCATATAAACTATGGAGAAGTAGTCTAGAACCAGTAGTCACTTCAGCTACTTGCATGAAGATAGACGGGACTTTGGTTTACCTAAGACTCTTTCTTGTGTTAACAGAAAGAAAGAAGTACTTCCAAAAGATTATTCTGGTCTTCAAGGAGCAGAACACTCCTTCTGTCTTTCTTTTCTGCCTCTGATGACTGAGCTTCTAACTTGGACAGGACACTAAGTGGAATTAAATGAAGTTAACTGAGAATTTATTACTATAAATTTTGATTATGAACTAAGGATTCTTAAAAATTAACTGTCAGAAGAAGGAGACAAAGACAAATTAGTGGCCCGTAGGATGTTCAAGAGCCAACTATATCATGTGACTGAAAAAAGACAAATCTTATTTCAGTATGTACATGTAGAATAGTAATATCTCCAAAAGCAATGGATAAGTAATAACAGCATTGTGTAAGACCCCAGCTGGCATATCCCTCCATAATGAAGAAATAAGACAGGGAAAGTTAACACAGAAGTCACAGCTAGGATAAGGAAACAGAAAATTGAGCTATGGTTGGAAAACAGGGGTTAGCTTGTTTAACTTAAGAAAATGAAGGATGAAAGAAATATAGTTTGCAAATATTAGGCAGGAGAAAGCTAATGCTGGAAAAGGGTACACATCTACCATGAAAATACTAGAGCAGGTTTTCTTAAAAAAAGATTTGTAACTGATAATAGGGGACAGCTTCAGCTGCACAGTAAGAGAAAATTTAATAGTTGTATGATGGAGCTTGTATCTGCATCACATGAAAGATGCGTAAAACAGCATGAAGTTGGACCAGGTTTCTCTTAGGTTTGTATTTCTCAGTACTACTATGCCATTTTCTAGGTGCATTAGGATTCTTACATTACATGTCTTATACAACTCTTCATTGATGCTGAAGCTGTATCAGAGGTATAAGAAAAAGAAACATGATGACCCTTATCCTCAGTGGTTGATATTAAGGGGTGCTCCCATCATGGTCTTCCGGATCACTGTGTGCAGTTCTTTTTTAAAAAAATAACTATCATATTCAGAATGACTCAATAATACATCATATTTATTAAAACATATTGAAGGAATTTTGCTGTCCTGGGTTCAGCAGTAGCAGTCATTTTTCTTGTCCTTAGTATCTGGTGCAGTGCTGTGTTTCTGACTTTCAGCCTGGGAACAGCGCTGATAACAACGTTTTTAGTTGCTGTTCAGTAATGTTTAGTCTGACCAAGGGCTTTGTGAATCTCATGCTCTGCCAGGCAGGAGGGGAATATGGGAGGAAGCAGAGACAGGACACCTGACCCAAACTAGCCAAAGGGGTATTGCACACCACAGCATGTCATGCCCAGTATAGAAACTGGGGGCAGTTACCCAGAAGGGCTAGATCACTACTCAGGTTGGGGGGGGGGGGGGGTATTGGTCGGTGGGTGATGAGCGGTTGTATTCTCTTCCGTTGTTATTTCTCTTATCATTATTATTATTGGTGGTAGCAGCAGTGGTTTGTGTTATACCTTGGTTACTGGGCTGTTCATATCTCACCCTGTGGGAGTTACATTCTTTCAATTCTCCTTACAATCCCTCTGGGGTGGGGGGAGGAGGGGGGGGGGAGTGAGCCAGAGTCTGCTTGGTTCTGGGTTGCTGGCTGGGCTTAAACCACAACACATGCTCTCTTGTATCTGAAAGTTTATATTTTAATTTTCTTACATTTAAGACCCTATAGAGTTTGTGAAGCTTTCATTAGGAAAAGTGACACCCATCACAGAGGGAAAGATTTCTCATTATTTCAGTAGCCTAAAAGTTTTAGATTAGATTCTAAAACCAAGTGGAAATTCTGCCAGTTTTCTCTGTGTGCACTATTTGGCCCCATTGTTTTCTTTTTTAAAAAAAGTCTATGCATACACCTAAGTTTATTTTAAAATGTATTATCCTGGTGAATCTTTTCTGAGTTTAATATTGTCCATCAACCTTGAACCTATGCACACTGCCAAGAAAATGATGAAACAAATTACTGTTTTAATGAAAATTAATCTAAGGACAAATAGGTAAAGTCTGAAAAGGGAAAAGATACCTCCATAAAGGCCTCCACTGCAGATACTAAAAAAAGGTTTCATTTAACAGCAATTGTAATGTGCTAAACCTTTTCAATCTTACATCAATCAACAATGTATCATTTAAATACTCATGAAAGTTAATCCAGCTGCTGAAAAGGGGGTTTGTAACCAGAATGAAGGTGGAAAGAGTTCAAGAGCCCTGAGCTTTAAGGGTGTTTCAGAGAAGCAAAGTAAATTTTGAGAATCCCTAAACTAAAATTCTGTCACAGGTCAACACAGACTTTTGCTTTGGCAGACCCTTTTTATTTCCACCAAGCTGGGATCTTCTCCCTAGATCTAATTATATTTTAAAAATTAACTATAACTCCGAATACTTAATTATTTCAAAAGAGAAATACCAGGGACATAGTCAAACCTCCATTTCCAGTCTGATGTTCAAATTAGCTCTTTTATCTCAAAACAAATGCAAATTTCTGGAAGAATAGAAATGGCATTAAGATAAACAGAATAGATTACCACCCCACGGTTCTATATGAAAATCCTCTGTGCTAGGAAAAAGCTTATTGAAAAGGCATAAGTTGTTAAAATTACCTTTCACGTAAATGTATTTTAAGGCCTTTCACGATAATAAAGGTAACCCTTTTTTGCCCTTTATCAAATCATTGTCATCTAATTGACAGTTGTAAGCCAAAATTTTGGATCTGTCTTTAACATTACATACATTTCCTCATTTCTCTTTGCAAATGAGATAGTTTTCAGGCATGAAATTGGGGGAGCGGTGGGGGGAGAGAAAGGTATTATAAAACCACCAAATATGTGAAGATTTATTTAAGACATAAAGAATATTTAGGTTGTTAAGGCTGTTTATTTTCCACTTTACTGCTTTTGGCTGGGACTGAATTGATTATTTTCATAGAATTTTGTACGGTGCTATGTTTTATATTTGTGACCTAAACAATGAGTATAACATAAAGATGTTTCAGTTATTGCTGGGCAGTGCTTGCACAGAGTTAAGCCTTTTTCTGCTTCTTACACAACCTCACCAGCGTGCACAAGGAGTTGGGAGGGGACACAGCTGGGACAGCTGACCCCAACTGAACAAACAGATATTGAATGCTAATAGCAATAAAAGCTGAGAGAAGGAAGAGGAAAGGGAGACACTTAGAGTTGCGGTGTTTGTCTTCCTAAGACACTGTTGGAGGCCTACTACCCTGAAGATGGCTCTGAATACCTCTGCCTGTGGGAAGCAGTGAAATTATTGCTTAATTTCCTTCATTTGCACACACAGCTTTTGCTTTCCCTGTGTTTATCTCAACCATGAATTCTCACTCTTATGCTGCCAACATGACAGACTTGAAAATATCCATTTATATTTTCAGTTCTAATACTCAAATACAATTTTCAGTTTGGAGGTTATTTGAACCTTTTTAATAATGTACTGTGCTTTCACAGTTTATGGCAATTAAGTATGGTTCCATTATAAGAAAGAAAACTAAAGAGAATGTCCTTGCCAAAGAAATTTCCAAGAACAGTTTTTATTAAAACTTCAGTTTTACTGCAATCAGAACCATTTTCGAGAATATCAAGCTTTTACCCTGTCATTGGAAGTGATATAGACACTTCTGGTAACCGTTTTTTTTTTTTTTACTGGATTAACAAGAGAGCATTAACTCTACATATTCCTTCAGGTCACTGGTATTTTTTCAGTATTTTGACACTAATTAGTCTATGTGTACAGTTAACAAAGAAAGTATCTTCCTTATTGTATCTATAGAAAAAAATACTAGTAGCATAAACTGCTTGCAATGCAATAAAGTAAGAAACTATATTCTTAAGTGTCCAAAACTGTATCAGCTGAATTTCTGAACAAATCAGTGTATTACAGATCAGATAATTTTTAATGGATCTTAAAGCCTCCTTAGGTATTTGCTTTCTTTTGTTTCCACATGTTTCCCGTTACAAAATTGCAGTCTAACATTTCAGGTATTACAACATACCCTCAGAACCTACAATGAGATCACAATAGTTTAAAGAAGTACTAAAAAACTCACATAAACAAACCTCATCCAGGCAGTACTATACAATGACAGCAGGCCCTGCTCACATCAGTGACATGTACCTGTTTCCTTAAACAATTGAGAAAATAGTATTCTAACAATGCAAAATCAATACACTATTAGTTCCCTATCCTGACCCACTGTCACAGCATCAGGACTGATATACCTTGGCCGTGAAAAGAAAATCCTAGCCTCTGGACTACTTCCAAAACAAAATAGCCATTTTCCAACTTTTCTCAAACTCATTAGAGTTAGATACAACAATCGTTGAAACTAACACACCTACACAGTAAAACAGTATACATTATCTTCTGCCCAAACTAAAAACATCTTTTCACCATGACAACCTGTTACTTGCTCAGCAAAAGGGAAAAAGTGGTATCTACTTCTGTCTACCAACTGAAGTTTATTGATTTATTGCAGTGACACCCAATTTCTCTGCCTTCCAAATGAGATTAAGCCCATGTTTGTACAGCATTATGGGGAAGCTTCCACTCCTGCTGATACGTGCATGTTTCAGGATAAAGCAAGGTTTTAGTCTCTATGGAACGAATAGAGTATATTCTCCCTTGTCACGGAACCAATAAACTGAGGCTAAACAAAATTTATTGTTGCAACTCAGTTAGAGCTCCACCGATTGGCATATCATCTATGTACTTACACATGTGGACACCTTCTAGCACCTCAACAGTACCAAGGAGCTTGGCTAAGGCACTGTGGGCAGTAGCGGGAGAGTGCCTATACCCTTGCTGGAGTTGTGAAAGGTATTTTGCATCCTTCCAAGTGAAAGCAAACTGGGGTTTGCCTTCTTCTCTTAGGGGAACCATAAAAAAAACAAGTAACATCTGGAGTGGTCATGCAGTGGTGGGAAACAGCTTGTATTGCTGTCACTATAGAGGTTATACTCGGGACAGCTGTAGTCAGTGGTGGAGTATCACTGCTCTTTTTCCTATAATCAATTATTAAACACCACTGGCCATCACCTTTAGAGACTGGCCAGACTGGAGTTATAAGGGGAGTGTGTACAATGTATAACGGTCTTTAACTACTTCAGAGACCCCCCATTTTACAGCAGCTATTGAGACACACAGGCTGTTCTAGCACAGAGGCAATGCAGAGGCTTCTGCCTCTCTGCACCCAGAACCCTACACCCTGCCACCGGGTTGACAGCATTGCCTGCCTGTTATTATATCAAATCCTAATACATTTTTCGTTGTGAGTGCTTAAGAGCCACTCCCACAGCTGTCACAGCTTCTCCCCAGGTAGCCAGAGTTGAGTTTGAGCACAGAGGAAATTTTGCACTACAATGCCCCCACTATATTTGTAGATTTCCTTGGCCATTTAATTCCTAACTTCTCCCCTTGCTGTTTATTTAAAACACTGAGTTGAACCCCCACATCAATCAAAAATTTCAGATCTAGTCACTTCAGCTGCGCAGGGATATGTATACAGCGCTCCTTATCAGCGAACCACTGACAGGTGTTCACATACAGCCGGGAGCTAGAGCACCAAACAGCGGCTTCTCATTTTTTAACCTCTTCAGTTCCTCCCTTCAAAGGTGCTGGAAGGATTAAAAGCACCATTGATGGGACGGGACAGGACAGGGCAGGACGGGATGCTTGGCAGTCTTCCGGGGGCTCGTAACTGTTCCTCCAACCAATTCCACCAGTTTCCAGATATGATTTGAGAGTAGACCATGCAACACTGATCAGGATACCCTGAGCAGTTACGCTTTTTACCAAAGTTCATTTCTTTCAGTCAGCTCCGGTCCTCCTGTGATTGGCTCCAGATAGCGGTGGGGCAGCCGTAACGAGATGGAGTTTCTGACCAGCTCATCAGAGCCTCCTGCTCCCACCCACGCCACCCACCAGATCATAGAATCACAGCATGGTTAGGATTGGAAAGGACCTTAAGATAATCCAGTTCCAACCCCTCTGCCATGGGCAGGGACACCTTACACAACCATCTCACCCAAGGCTCTGTCCAACCTGGCCTTGAATTCCTCCAGGGATGGAGCATTCACACCTTCCCTGGGAAACCCATTACAGTGCCTCACCACCCTCACAGTAAAGAACTTCCTCCTTATGGTCAATCTAAACTTCCCCTGTTTAAGTTTTAATCTGTTATCGCTTGTCCTATCACTACAGTCCCTAATGAAGAGTCCCTCCCCAGCAGCCCTATATGCCCCCTTCAGATACTGGAAGGCTGCTATGAGGCCTCCACACAGCCTTCTCTTCTCCAGGCTGAACAGCCCCAACTTTCTCAGCCTATCTTCATATGTAAGGTGCTCCAGTCCCCTGATCATTCTTGTGGGCCTCCTCTGGACTTGTTCCAACAGTTCCATGTCCTTCTTACTTTGAGGACACCAGAACTGTACACAATACTCCAGGTGAGGTCTCATGAGAGCGGAGCAGAGGGGCAGGATCACCTCCTTCGACCTGTTGGTCACACTCTTTTTGATGAAACCCAGGGTACAGTTGGCTTTCTGGGCTGAGAGCTCACACTGAAGCTGGCTCATGTTCATTTTCTCATCGACCAACACCCCCAAGTCCTTCTCCGCAGGGCTGTTCTGAATCAATTCTCTGCCCAGCCTGTAGTTTTGCCTGGGATAACTTTGACCCAGGTGTAGGACCTTGCACTTGGCATGGTTAAATTTCATGAGGTTGGCATCAGCCCACCTCACAAGCATGTCAAGGTCCCTCTGGATGGCATTTCTTCCCTCTGGCATATCAACCAAACCACACAGCTTGGTGTCATCGGCAAACTTGCTGAGGGAGCACTCAATCCCACTGTCCATGTCAGAAACAAAGATGTCGAACAAGACTGGTACTAACACCGATCCCTGAGGGACACCACTTGTTTCTGGTCTCCAGCTGGACATAGAGCCATTGACCGCAAGTCTTTCTGTGTGGCCATCCAGCCAGTTCTTTATCCACCAAGTAGATCATCTATCAAACTGATGTCTCTCCAATATAAAGACAAGGATGTCATGCAGGACAGTGTTGAATGCTTTGCACAAATCCAGGAAAATGTCAACTCCTCTACCCCTGTCCATCAGTTCTGTAACCCCATCATAGAAGGCCATCAGATTGGTCAGGCAGGATTTCACCTTAGTGAAGCCATGCTGGCTGTCCCCAGGCACCTTGTTGTTCTTCATGTGCCTTAGCATGCCTTCCAGGAGAATCTGCTCCAAAATTTTGCCAGGCACAGAGGTGAGACTGACTGGTCTGTAACTCCCTGGGTCATCCGTTTTCCCCTTCTTTAAAATGGGGGTTATATTTCCCTTTTACCAGTCATCAGGAACTTCACCTGACTGCCAGGATTTTTCAAATGTGATGGACGGTGTCTTAGCAACTTCATTTGCCAGCTCCCTCATGACCCGTGGATGGATCCCAGCAGGGTGGCCATGGCGGGCTGGAGTTTATGACCAGCTCATCAGAGCCTTCTGTTTGTGCCTGCTCCACCCGCTGTATCGGCCTAGCCCATCTCGTACCCCTGGGTGAATATGCTGTGTAGCATCTCCACCTGAGTCCAAACTTGTACGAGTGGTTCAGAGAGGCCGACTGTGCCTGAATTCCCTCCCCAAGAGACAGTATTTTCAAGGCTTCTGGGGATCCTCTGAGGAAGGATATGGGGTGACTGGGATCTACTGGAGTGCTCATTGGTACTCCGAGCAGCCCTCTCCTATACACTGCTTGGATGCAAGCAGCTGTTTGTACTCCGTTCCGTAGCTTTGGCTGCCCTTTCACTTGAACAGTGACCGGCACTCCCGTCTCCCTAGGCTCTACCCCAAAGACCAAGAAGCCACTTAGGGAGGTTGCCACCCACCCACCCACCCACTCGTCTGTTTCTCAAAAACAACTCTGAACCCCCAAAACTGAACTCTTTATCACTTAGTATCACTCTTTTACACAGTCCGTCTTCAACCGCCTCTATGAATCTTCCTTTTCAAAACGGTTTTGTGCCCGTACTAGGCACGTGCCCAAGATGGTGCACGCGGTCTCCTTAACACCTCCCGATCTCCACAGCACTGCCTGAGTCCCTCTAGGATGGCTCTGGCATTGAACCACCTCCCCTTTACCCACTGCACGCCCCTGTGGGAGAAGGGGCTCATCTGTAGGGATTCCTCCACGGATACTATGCTGGCTACGCCAATACACATACAGGTCCAAGTAACAGAGGCTGAACCAAACATGTTGTTCAAACTCAATTAAAGCTCCACCAACATCAAGTACAGATTTGGGATGCCCCATGCATTTGTCGCTACTCTGCTGAATCTTAAACTTTATGGTCAACAATGCACCGTCATTCACCTAGTAAGAGGAAGGCTCTCGACCTCCAAGAGATTCCTTGGCCAGCCTTCTGACCCAGGGGGAGAGTCCCTCATTGCAGTTGTGCTGCTTTGAGGAGCACCAACTCAGCATAGTGCTCTGGCGAGACTTCTTTTATACCCTAGTCAAGTCTGAGCTGTGGTCAATTATGGTCAAACCCATTGGCTGAGGGTTTGTTTCTTTTGGTCCTGCACTTGTTGGCCACCACCATGTAAGTGGGACAACAGCTGCAAACATGGAAGCTCTCCCAGGATTTATCTGTGGGGGGAACCTTCCATGGCCCTTTGTGAGGGCCTTTGTCTCAGAGGGACCACCTGCCACATCCCTACAGCCCATTAACTAAACAGTTGTATCAGTGCAAGTATTTTAAACGGCAACATTTCATACACGAACTTAAAACACAATGCAGGATTCTGCAAATACACATTGAATGGTAATATGAACAATGTGGGAGATTAAGCTTTTGTCAAGCTGGACAACAGCATGGAACAATTAAAATACTGATTTTTAGAAAGGTTTTCATAGCATATTACTGTGCTTTATGCAAGTTTATCCCTTCGTATTCTCTACTGCTCAAAAGAGCTTCAGTAAATACAAACAACAAATTTCTGCCAATACAAACTGAAGGTTTTTCTACTTACTCCCTTTGTTTTTCTTTCAGATGGTTTTCAGTTATATTTGGAGCAGAAAATGTGTTCTATTTCCTCACAAAGTACCATTCTTACATAATTTAAGAAGGTCATCTAGTAAGCTTGTGTGAAAGGTAAAAACACTATAAACAGTTAAGTCTGTTATGCAAATTTATTTAATTACCATAATAATTAATTACCATAATAATTACCATAGATAAAATCTATAGATCATAGAAAGGCTATTGTGATGTTGAAGAATTAGCTGGATAGATCAATAATGACGTGTCCATAACACTTGATTAGCTGGCACTAATCAAACACAAAACCAAAGGAAATAAATAAACAGGCTTTGGAGCAAGAAATTAAGGCGTTATTTGCAAGTATTGCATTCATAAATTGTAATGACCCTGGAAAAGATATGTCAGAAAGAACAAGTCAGAATGAACAATTCAGAATGATAGTATTCTAAAAAGTGTGGACAGAGAGAGAAGTAATTTTCTATTTGCAAATGTTTTCATTGATTTTTTTATGACTTCATTTTTCAGGTAACAAATTACAGGAAAGAGTGCAAATATAAGCACAAGCCTAATATAAAAGCACTGGAGAAAAAATGTATCAAAAGCTGTAATGAATTAATCTATATCAGTCAGAGAAAATTCTAACTTGATCATAGTTTTTAATTCCTTTCACAAGCAAACCAAAATAAAACCAAAAACACTGTAAGGAACTTTCTAGTGTAGATAAAAGCGCAGTAAGAATCAATTACTAGAAATAAGTTTAGAAAAATTTATTGAAGAAAATGTATGTCTAGGGGGTAACTGATCCTTTAGTAAAAAGATGAATTCTGTACATTTTTTGTGTGAACCAAAAATGAAAACATTAAGAGAAATATGCTTGCCTGAGTTAAAAAAAAAAAAAAAGGGTCTTTTGTGAATGTAATATTACATTGTTAAACAGCTTTTGAGACAAAATCATTAGGCTGGATCTTTTAAATCCTTTTCTAATATAAAAAAAACCCTATGGTATGATATCTGTAGTAATATGATAAAGACATACATAAAAACTAATGCACTGAACTGTCTTTCAAGGATATAATTTCCTTTTAAAAAGTACTTCTAAAATTATTCTCTAATTGCTTTTGGTCTGTACCTATCAATGAGCTCGAACTTCTTCATAACCATACCACGTTATGATAAAGATAACAGCACTATTCGCCACGTTAAATGTATCAGTCAAGCATGTAATGTTGATGGATTTTTTCCAACTATTGCAAATTTTGCATAAAGTCAGCAGAAAATCAATTATTACACGCATTTTGTAATGCATAACAGATACAAAGACCATTAAGACCTTGTCAGAATCACAAGTATATTGTTGCATCTTAATTGTCTATCATTCCATATGCTTATAACATTTTGACTTCTGCTGTAAAATGCATATGACAAGAGAAAGCAGATGATACATTGCTGCCAGATTTGGAAGTATAATATCAAAATACGTGTAATAATGAAGGAAATGCAAGCATTTCAGCCAACTGCTATCTCGAAGTATCAGATGTTTCACTGACAACGTGTAAACATGATGCCTAAGACAGATAAACATGAAAAGAACCTAAGCAATAACAATGAACGTACATTTTATATACATGTTCTTGAAAAAAACTCCCATGAAAGGGCCAGTCTTTCTTACCCTGAATTTGAACAAATAATCTGAGTCACTCATGACATAAGACTTTGCAGTGCTCTGATAACAATAGACAATGGTCAAATGCAAGAAATAAAAAATCTTGTATTTGTTTGCAACTGTAAGTATTAAAAAAGAGCTTTTATTGGGGAGTAATGTTAATTTGCAGTCGTACTGTCTACTATCAAAATTTGCTGTTGACACCAGAGCAATATGCAAAGTCTTAACAGATTTCCTGCTATATTTGAATGTAACATACTGTCAAAAAGCAATAAAGTCAGCATAAATGACACTGGATTATAGAACGGACAAATGTGAAACACCTACGAAATAGACTTGTAATCTAGTGTCTCTTGCTTCTTGTGGCACATTTCTGTTTTTTCAGGTTCCATTTTACTGAGAATTTTACAGCATTAAATAAACAAAGCTTCATACCCAAGGAGAAAAATAAAATGAATCTGAAAAAAGTATATCGTATGATTTTAGTTCTTGAAAACTCAGATATTCTTTCCAGAAACTGGAAGGTCATTAAAAACCAAACCAACAAACAAACAACCCCTTTCAGTAAGCATAAACATTGCATAAGGAGACCTAACATTGTTATTCAAAAATAGGATGCCTTAAGTGTTTGGTGTTATTCATCACTGTGAACTCCTACCCTAAAACATTTACATCTGTGAATGATAGTGCCATCTTACTATGCTGTTGTTGTCATTGTAAAGATAGGTTGCAGAAAAAAAACACACTGGGATGATGAATCTAGCAGGTGAAGAGCATAGCGCAGTTAATGCTAGTGACAACCTCAATAACATGTCATTGATCTGTAGTAGCATTTATATTTTAATTGTGATTGCCAAATCTATTTGTCACATTAATAATTTTCCAGCAACTTGAAATTTGAAATGTCATCTTTTCAGTTTTTAGATATATACTGCAGTCAACATTGCAAATGGATCTCAGTCAACACATCACATGGATCACAAAATCAGATGACAATGAATTACTTAAGGGATATTGCTATCCAAAATATACATTTACATGGGATGCCAGAAACACTCAGTTTTGTCACCAGAAGCTTAAGTTCAGATTCTCATTAGTGCACAAGTTAAATTTTATTTCTTGAGCTTGTCTTAGACCCTGTGTGTCCATATCATTAAATCAGTGTATCTCCCTGAATAATTGGTTTTGGAGAATGGAATTTGAAATAATGAAAGTGACAGTGTGCACATGTCAAGCTATCTATTCTCTACTGCAGAAGGCAAAATAGAATAGAATAAACCAGAAATGTTTCATGTAATGTTTTGCATAGAAAGAGATATGTAAGCCTCGAACTACATTGTCCTGTGTATCCAGCCATTCCCATATTACATCGTTATTTTGCCATTTCTCTTAAAAAATACAACAAAGCTTTGCTTTTATTTTGTTTGTATCTGCATGGTCCTTTTTTTAACACAGTCAATTCACAGTTTTGCCGAAAATGATCATGTCAATTCCTGCTGCTGAAAATATTCACAGAAGCTATAATTAAGTTTAACGTGGCAGGTGTTTGAAAAGCAGTAGTTTAGTACAGACTACAAAATAGACATAGAGGCTAGCAATATGTATTAGAATTCTAGTTGTGAGCAACTACTAATAATGTATAAATTAAATTAACTGGACAAATAGATTTAAATAAAGGATAATCTCTGAGCATTTGTAAGATCCGTTAAAAGAATATCATCAGGATATTTTGGGTGGAAAGCTGCAAAGTTAAGCCATCAACATCACAGACTGAAAAGCCTGCAGAGAACTGAAACTGGTGGATATGAAAAGTGCAAGGGAAGGATATGTGGCATTCTATGGGCACAATGTTAATGGCTGAGGTCTGAAGAGCCTGAAAAAAGATACTGTCTGGCAATGTCATTAAATTGAATGTCAATGTCATGAATCTGAATCAAACTCTTGACTAAGAGATGATAATTGTTTGTCCTTCTCTTTGTACTACAAGAACACTTTTAACGTTTGTGTCTACTTTCACACAGATATTGGATATGAAATCACTGTTGTCTCTTTCACACAGAGAGAAGCAAGCAATGAGAACCCAAGTAATTTGTGGAAATCTTACAGGAAACCTGTCTCAGGCATAAAATCTTAACATGGTTTCTCTGAAATACGACTGAACAAGTTCTAATCATTGCATTAACTTGTGTTGGGGTTCTGGTTTAATAATTTTATGAACATCTGTGGAGATTATCAAAGTCATAAGGGTTCCAGCTGCTTCTCATTAATGTGCTAATAATCAGTAAAATATCTGCAGTGCTCAGAATAAATGCTAACACACTAGACCTCAACACTTCCTTTCCACGTTAGGTGTCCATGAAGCTTTATCAGTGAAATGTTTGAATAGTGATATAACTTATTTTAAAATGCTGATGAACTATTTCGAGGAAATTTTATGTACTGTTGATATTACTCTACAGTGTTGTGAGAAATTAAAAATTCTTCTCGTCAATGCACCAAACAACTAAAATGAAAACTAAACATTTGACATGTAATTTAGTGATTTCAATATGTCCATTAGATTTACTGCTTTTATTAATACTAATTCTTGAAGGCATAAACCTAAGTAAAATACTAGTTTTTCAATGTTCATATTCCAAGATGTTCTTGGAACTTTAATAGAATGCAAAAGAGTTTCACATAATGATTGGATGTATGAAAAATGGAAATATTTTCTTGTATACACAGACACAGGTATATACATCCATTGTGAAAAGTGACCTGTTTTCAATTTGGAAAATATAAATTTTATTTACAAAATTATCAGAGTCCTAAATGGACATTATGTCCTGTTAGACATTACTGCTATTGTTCTAAAGACGTATCTCCAACTCCAACATAAAAGTAATTTATTTTACAACTATTATATACGTGTTTAAATTAAGGAAAATACAAGACCAAGGCGCTGCACTGAATTTCACTTAAACTGAAAATCAGGTCTCCAGGTGAAGCTATTTCTGTTGGGTCTCCACCATTAATGTAAAGAAAGAAAGATATACCTCAAGAAGATGCCTGGCTTCTGTCTTGGACATTTACATTAGAATGAATTACTCTCTAGAGATGAGTCTCAGATAGGTAACTTTTCCACAAGCTTTTTGACTGAAAGCAGCTGAACAGGAGAAAAGCCTGAGTATACAAATTGGCAGTGGAATCATAATGAACTATCACTGTGGATCAGTGGAAGCAAAATAATTTCCAAGGTACTTCAGCTGAAACATTCCCCATAAGAAACAGGGAATCAGCTTTCATTATATTCTGAAATGCTAAACACAATTCTTTTTCCTCATGTTCAAGACCGATAGAATCAAACTACAAAATAAGCTGATGAACAATGACAATGATAAAGCAAGTAGGGAGCTGATCTCAGGAAAGGAAATGGAAAAAACATGGTTTGTTCAGTCTAGCATACTATTTCTAATATAATGTCAGGAGTCAGAATTGCAGTTTTAGAAGTGGCTTACTATAGACATAAAATATATGGACTTGTTATCAATATTTGCATTAACCAAAAAACTATTATTTTGCTAGAAGCTAGGAAGAAAATTTTATGTCTGTATCAGAAGCAATCTTGCAAACGGCAGACAGAGAAGGACTACAATACTTCTTTACATACCTTAACACATCAAGGGTATAAACATCAGCAAAGAACAAAATTACTTTTTAAGCCACAAGTCAATATTGGCACAGTGGTGAACAGGTATACACTGGCTCTGGAAACATTTGAACCAGAAATTAGAAAAATATCTAATAGTCACTAACTGTATCCTAAGCAGTCCTCTAATAGAAATAGGGTTGGCAATCACAAGAAAGAAGAACAAAAAAATAAGACAATGTAAAGGAAAATACAACTATTTTAAATGGGAAGGTTTTGAGCTATGATCACTGCAATCACACGGAGTTTAGTTCCGACACCCTGGAGCTCCCTTTCACAGCTAAGTTTCTAAATACTTGCTAAAAACACTATCTTGCTGTGTCAGGTCCTCTATTAAAAAAAAAAAAATTCCCAATTTTACTAGAAAAGCTATTTTTACACTTTGAATGCATGATACAAATAATTTCTGAATCACCTTGGAAGCAATCTTTTACATTATAATTATACAGAGAGACAAAATAAATGAGAAAAGTAATTGCTGACAATAAAAGAAAGAGAGAGTTCTATTAATGAGAGCCATGCAACATATCTGCAGCTGCTTTAAGGGACATTCTTAGTGCACAAACTCTTTGATAAGACAGTACAGCAAAGGAGGGAAGGTAGGGGGTTGCAAACAATTTGAGCTATGACTTAAATAGCATAATATATTGTAATTTCTTAATTATCAAGTATTGTCCATTATTACTATAACCAGTAACTGTTAAGAAATTATTTTTTAACTATAACTTTAGCTTTGTAGTCACAAGTAAGAAAATTCACCTTTATGCATAGGCATTTTCCAGAAATAAGGGATGTGATATAGCTACACAAGTAAAACAATTGAGCTACACCAATTGCCCGTGGATGAGGGATTTTTCTTTCAGTATTTGAATTTCTCAGAATTTGAACTCCTGCAAAAATACAACACTGGTCATTTTGACCATCTCTAATGCCATCCCTGTACCACAACTTGTAACCAATTCATCTTATTTGACTAGTTTCATATCAATATTCTTCTTTGACTGAGAAGTTTAGAAAAGTTGTGATGTTCATATGTTTCAGTTTTCTTGATATGGAGGAACAAACAAACAAAGAAATCAACCAAAATAAAACCCAGTGGAAAACTCAAACCTCGCTACATTAGAAATGGACAATTCTTTACTATCAGTCATTACGAAGATGGGAACAAAAAAAAAAAAAAGTTCCTCATGAAACCTTAGCTCATATCCAACAGAATGCATAGCATTAGGATAGTCATTGTTTATCTCATCAGCCCTATTTTGTTTAGCTCTTGCATTTATATTTGTTAACAAAGCCACACGATATTATTTGCATGAAGAGGTTATAACCTTTAGCAGATGTTACCAAATGACTTGAAAAATGGAAAAGCTTTCAAGCATACTAGATTTATGTTATTCTCCACATTAAAATATTACCTGAATAATTCAAATATTGATAAAATGGAACTTCAAAAATCTACTAAAAAGTGTGTAAATGCATGCATATAAGTAACTTACTTTCTGTAATTTTGTTGTTGACCCAATCTGCAGGTTTCTTGATCAGCTGCTTACCTTAATAATCAATTAAAGTTTAAAATGACTAATTTTAATGTATGAACAGGCAAGACAGGAACTCATTTATTTGCATGCAAGAGTGAAGAAGAGGACTTCAGAATGATGTGATTCTCAATACATGAGAACCCATTTGAATATGTAAGAAAAATCACACAAGAGACAAATGGTTCTAAAATATCTGTGAAATGAAAAAAATATTATGCTGCTATCTAAACAAATAGCTGAAATATTAATTCAAATTAAGAATAAAATATAGACAATGTTTCTTCATCACTCCTTTGAAATTTGTTCTGCACAGCTGATGTTTAAGTTTCCTGTGCATTACCTAATCTACAAGTACTCAACAGCACTGATAGTCCTGTATGTTAAAAGCTATCATAATACTGGTATGCATAACAATATCACTTAAGTAAGGAAAATTAGATATTCTTCCCCCAGGGGTCTGTACTGGGACCAGTACTCTTTAATATCTTCAACAGCAAACAGTGGGATTTGAGTGCATCATCATCAGGTTTGCAGATGACACAAAGCTGAGTGGTGCAGTTGACATGCCTGCAGGACAGGAAGCTATTCAAAGGGACTCGGATAGGTTCAAGAGGCGGGCCCATGTGAACCTGATGACATTCAACAGGACCAAGTTAAACCTGCAGCTGGGTCAGGGCAACCCCCATATCAATACCAGGTGGGGATGAAGGGATTGAGAGTACCCCTGAGAGGAAGGATTTAGAGGTACTGGTGAATGAAAGATTGGATGTGAGCTGGCAATGTGCACTCACAGCCCAGAAGGCAAATCATATCTTGGGATATTCATATCCCAAAAGCAAGTGGCCAGCAAGTTGAGGGAGGTGATTCTGCCTGGTGAGACCCCACCTGGAAGTACTGCATCCGGCTCTGGAGTCCTTTCACAGGAAAGATATTGACCAATTGGAGAGGATCCAGAGAAAGGCCACAAAAATGATCAGAGGGATAGAACACCGTATGAGGTGTTTCTATGTGTATCTTTCCTATGAGGAAAGGCTGAGAGAGTTGGGGTTGTTGAGCCTGGAGAAGACTCCAGGCAGACCTTATTGTGGCCTTTCAGTTCTTAAAAGGGGCCTATAAGAAAGATGGGGAAAGACTTTTTTTCCAGGGCCTGTTGTGATAGGATGAGAGGTACTAGTTTTAACCTAAAACAGGGAAGACTGAGGCTGGGTATGAGGAAAAAGTTATTTATGATGAGGGTGATAAAATAGTGGAACAGGTTGCCCAGAGAAGGGGTAGGTGTGCCATCCCTGGAGACATTCAAGACCAGGCTGGATGTGCTTCTGGGCAACATTTCTATCTGAAGATGTCCCTGCTCATTGCGGGGGGTTGTACTAGATGACTTTTGAAGGTCCCTTCCAATCCAAACCATTCTATGATTCTATGATATTTGAACCCAGCTCTGCCTCTGAATAGAGCTGTTCAGAAATTTTATGAAACATTACGTGCTGTTAAAACCTGCTAATTGCTTAATTCTGAAATATTAAGTTTGAAACATTTTGGTTGCTTGAAGGCAGGACTTCAAGAGCCACAACAGAGTGTAGCCCAGACAGATTGGTTGTTTTACTTGCTGAAGTGCTTTCAGGAGCTGCAGCCCAGAAAATCAAATCCTGTTAGGATTTCAATCTGTCAGCTAGCAACTTTGTTGATGATCTCCTTTAGGTGAAGGAGCGAGCTAACATTTCTGAAATAACTTTCCCCACAATTTTCAGGGTGTTTGGTTGTTTGTTTTGTTTTGTTTTGTTTTTTCTCATGCTGTAACATACAACTTCCACTTCAGAAATTTCTCCAGGACAACTTTTCCCAGGTTTTCTTGACACTATATTCTATGGAACATAATGGCTGATTATTATTTTGTGTGCATGATATCGTTTCTTAACACAAAAATAATGACCTTAACGTTTCAGTCTGTGTCAGCAGAAGTGTTATGGACTGTGGATATACTGGTAGCTAGGGATACATTTGAGGAAACGCAATTCGAACTTTTCTGATGATACACAAGAATTACTTAGGAGATAACATCTTTTCGGCAAAGGAGACAGTAACCAGTAGATTTTGAAAAAGAAAAGAAACATAACTTATCCTCATAAGTGCTAAGCTGTAAGGAATTGAGAGAATTATGGCTGAGTCAGATCCCAAGAGATATGTTTTAGATAGTTGAAGTGATTCAGTCCTTATAATCTTTTTTCCTGTAAAACAACTTCTTACAGCTAAATACTGTACAGATGCAGGTGAAAAGGCAACAAAACATCCTTAAAGCTATTAAACGCATTCTCTGTATTTAAATATTGACAAAGGTTCTTCATTGTTTCACACTATGCTGCAGATATATTTTACTGGTAGAGACAAACAATTTAGCTCAAAGTTGAACCCAGAAGGTTCTGTTTAGTGTGATCCAACCATGGTCAATGCTGCAGAAATCCTGCCTAAGTGCTACCTAAGATTTTCTTATGTGTCTGTCATATCTAAATCACCTTAAATGGCAGATTAGAACTAGTCCCAGGCTTTCTGATGGAAAAGCAGCTTTTCCAGCTATCATCATGAAGTATTTCAGATAGAATGAGTTATCTGTCAGTAACTCGTAGAATTTGTTTTGTAGCAATCTCACTAACCTGCTGAAGAATGAAAAGCATTGCCTATTTCATTCTGTTTCTTCAAGGCTCATTCATGGGTTACTGGACACCAGGAGCTCTTGGAAGTATCCTGCTTATATCCGTGAGTTCTGCTCCCTGCTTGAACCTGACAGTCCAGGGATCCAAGCGGATGTTCATAGGGATGATCAGTGGTGTCAATATGGCATTTAGATAGGATCTATTTTTGCAAGGATCTTCAGATCCCATGCATCATCTCAGTTCCTCCTTTTTGCTTCAGGAGAGGAAGCAGGGCTTGCATGTGTATTGCTCAGTAAGCATTCTGCACCAAAGTCCAAAATTTCCTGGTCTCAGATATATGTGGTGTTAAAGTATTAATTAATATATAACAGCAGACCCCTGAAAATAGACAGATGAAATGAAAGTACTGAGGAAAGCCTAATGTGCATGCTAATTCTTGTGAGGTTTGGAGTATGTGGAAAAATAAAAAAATAGCATCCAGCTGTACAGAAAAGCTGAAATACTTAAAGATTCTGAATGAGTTATAGCTGCTGAATTAACTAAATATAGGATGCCTGATTCTTTCCTCCTTTGAAAATTTCACAAAAAGGTTTCTCAAAGTATTCTATTCAATATGGTGCAATTAATGAGTAAAAGTATAACAATTATTATTTAATATGTATGTATACTTTCCTTTATATTTTATTAGCAGATGTCTCTGCATTATTCTCCCCTTCAGAGTAAAGAAAAAATTTTAATGCTTTTTTTTTTGTGAACTGACTGAAATATGTCAAGCCACCATTTTTTGGATGATAGCAATAAAGTAAGTGTCTTTTACCTTTAAAAAATACAGAAGAAAAAGTTATAAACACTGTGTAGTTGGAATTTAGGGTTTTTTTTCCCCATATCACATTTTTTACCCAATATTTCAGATGAAAACAATATAAATGAGACTAGGACTTTATAATCATCTCAAAAGAATATATTTTGCAGAGAAAACCATCAGTATCTTTCATATTTTGATAATAAATAATTACATTTTTGTATAAGCTTGCAAATCTTGAAGGGTAACTACCTTACCAGAAGAATGTCTCTTAGGAAGAACTTATGAATAAATAAGAACTATTATTTATAGACAAGAAGTTAAAGAAAGTATATCTAGCTCTTGTTATAGCTTTGGAGGATCATACATCTTTAATCTGCTTCTTTCATTTTTTTGAAAGGTTACTTATCCAGGTGCACAGTGTAACCCACAATACTTCTGTTGGTTAACAAATTTAAAGTTTCTGGAGAAAAATAGATTGACTTATGCCTTAAAAAGGAACTGCAATGATAAAATATATTCTATATTGTTACCTTCTTTCTTTTTTTGAAGAAGAGCTATTTTTTCTGGGTCGTCTAAAAATACTTGATAAGCTGCTGTATTATGAGTGCTGCAAGCCATGCTAATTAAAACTGTCTTGTTCTTTTGTGCTTCTTGGTTGGCAACAGTGGTCTGTTCCTATATTCTTGGAATCTGAGGCAACCAGAACAAGCAATGCAACACTGACAAATGTTAAGATAATTCTCTTCCTATGGCATAGGAAATTATTTTAAATTTATGGTACTTTTCTCAGATAAAAATATAAGATACTTTAAATTATTTATCTTTTTTTTCACAGATCATTTAAAACATCAAAGTTTTATATTTCCTTTGAAAACATCATGCAATATGGCACAGATACTGAACTGAACCTCCTGAGGCATGATCTGCACATCTAAACATTATGAGGTTGTACTTCTGCTTCCACATGAAGTTCCTCATGAGAACAGTGTTGAGTATCATAAATGGGTAGATAAAATCACAACACTTGATATTCCAGCTATAAAAAAATATAATAATAAATGCCTGCTGGCATGCAAAACACCATTTAAAAGAAAAATGAATAAAATACCTCAGTTGTTACTACTTCCTAATAAAAGCCAAAGTGTTTCCTGAAAACTGTTTTCCATTGGAAGGGCCGGCAAGAGGAAAATTACTGTAAAAGAATTGTCCCTCAATAAATGAGGTGTTGCTGACACTTATGCATTAATGTGAGGGCAAATTTTCTGAGCTTACTGTTTCTTTCCTCTAAGTGGATTTTGTTGCTTATCAGATCCTTATTTCCACAAGTAAACGTTTATAAAATTAACACAGTAGTCAAAAGTAAAGGTAAGGCCCACTGTTGTTCTGCTTCCTAGAATGTCTCCAACTTATTTTCTTATGTACTTTACTAGTGATTCTCGAAGTTATTGTTCCTGTTTTGCTATAATTAGAGGCAATGACACTATTGTAAGTTAGAAAACCCCAACCAAACAAAAAACAACAACTCAAGCCCAAAATGCACAGTCTTCTTCCCTCCATAAGCTGGTGGCATTAGATGCTTGACCATCTAAATATACAATTTTGAATCTGTCTTTAAGGTTCAGGTTCATAATTCAAATGTAAAAGATTATATGATAACAGAAGAAACCCTATTTACCCCTTATATGATAAAATGATATAAGGCCTTATCTGAATTTACTCCAAATAGTACTTCCTGTACCATCAAATTATTTTACTTTATGTGAAGTTATATCATAGTAGTGAATCTTAATCATCATCATCATCCAATTGACTAGCACAATGAGGTATTAATATTTTTTTGTTGCTGCCAATAATGAATTTTCAGTTTATAACAAACATTCACATGATCTGTTCTGAAGAGCATAGCCTAAAACTTTAATCCAATTTTTGTTATTCAGATCTTCAAAATTATATATGAAGATTTTAAAGAGCTACAAACCAGTCATTTTCTAATCCTGCAGTGCTTGACGTAGCAGTCTTATGACAGTGGGTATTTCTGTATGGTGTATGCATACTAATATGTATACTACAAGTACAGAGAAGTTTATTGTATGGCTACAGAGGCTACATAAAGTTGTAGATTCTCAAACTATAGTCTTATGTTCATTAATGTTTTTTCCTTCATGGTTAGCTTGAAACAAAAAGGCAATATCTCTGATTTGGGAGAACTTCCCCTCCTCCTTTCTGTGTTCTGCTACTAAAAGCCAAATAAAGTGGAAAAAAACAATTAAAATGAATTTTAGCACTATTTAGGACAGATAGGATAGCTATCTCCAGCCACAATAGTTTCAGTTCAATGACACAGTTTAACGGCGATTTGCCTTAAACAAGTGTAGACTAACAGAACTATAAGTTTGTCAAAGCCAGATACGGATTTAAAATACTAAATACGTCTTTTTATAGACAAGATAAATTTGGGTATTGAATTCCAAAAGACATTGAGTATTTGGGGAGTGGGTGATTAAAATTCTGAGCAAATTTTCTGAAAATCAATTCTTTTATCTACCATGACTGAACTTGGAACTCAGTCTTTCAGTGTTTTGTTGTTTGGTTGTGGCTTTTTTTTACTCCCGTAGCAATAACCTTCTGTTAGACCTAGATCTGTAAAAAGAACAAGTCTTCCTAATCTGTTTCAGGTGCTAAAGGCTGTGAACTCATGCAGGTAAACTCAGAAGACCTAACCTTAAGCTTTAGGAGGCAAGTGAAGATGGAGTTGATCTGAAAGTGCTGTTAAACAACAGATGAAGAAAACAGCGTTCTGACAGGGAGGTCAGAGTAATCAGCCTTGAGGGATAAATGGAAAAAAAAAAAAAAAAAGAGAGAAAAAGAAGTACTGGGGGGAGAAGGGACAAATTTAAAAGAGATGCAGAGCAGAAGAAATGTTTTATTCAAAAAGAGAAGAAAAATCATGGGATGCTTCAAAATGGCTGGTCTGGAAAAGTCCTGTGCTTTCTGAGCAGCTCAGAAGTAGGGAGTGTTCTTTCTCTGAAGCAGGAAACAATGTAGGTTGTAGTTGTGCAACGTTTAGCCATCTGAACAGTGTCCAGCTATGTTAGAGGTCTCACAGAAACTGATTCTTTCAGCATCTGTAATAACAGCTTATTCATTAGAAGTAGTGATATAATTCAGTCTGTACTGATCAGTACAAAGTATCTCTTTTGTAATGTCTTACAAAACTAAGGTTTTGTGACTTTTCATAAATATTAAAATGCATAGTACCATCAGAAGAACAATAGTGATATTTGAAAAAAGAAAATTCTAGTTTGGGTAAGTAGAAACAAAGAATGGAAGTGCTAACTCGAGGACAAGGAATAGATCATAGTCTTACCCTTATGAACTCACTGTATTTAAGGAATCTTTTCCAAGGAGCTTTGAAGACATGAAGAAAAAGTTTACAGGATAAATCAAAAGCTAACTGAAAAATAATAGAAGTCAATGTGATGTAAACCATCTATTCTCCCCAGTTTGTTTGAATGTTATACATTATTACATTAATTATGTATATATACATCTAAAAGTCTATTTCATATTTTCAATTGGTGTAAGTTTATGTGAGCCCTGGATATTTAGTAGTCAGTAGAGCAATATTGAATTCCTAAAAAAGAAGAGTCTGCTGACAAGTTAAATCTTCACAGTCACTGTAGCAACATCTGCAATAACAGATTCCAGAAACCAAGGGTGTTTTGTAGTGGACGGTAAAAAGACTTTTGTTACAGAATTAGCTGAAAATGGTCCTTTTAGGTTTGTCTGGGTAATTGAAAATATTTTTACCTTGTTTGTCATGCTAGTTTTTAGCACAGGTGGTCAAGACAGAAAAAGATATGGGCTCAGAACTGGCTTTCTTGGCTTTCTCATGAATTAACTGTGCTACAGAAAATTACTGACAAAGATGGAAAAAATAAAATCTCACCTATGAGTACTGTAATTCTCCTCTGAAATGAGTAACTCCCTTAGGCAGCTTTTAACACCCTTGCAAGCTTTGTTTTGTTTTCAGTTATAGAAGAAAGCTACTAATTTGCTTACTTTATATAGAAGCTTGACTTCTTTATTTCCTATATAATGATTAATTTGTGTCAATATTGTGCATGAGTGGGTCTTTTTGATTAGGTTTGGTTTTTTGTTCTTTAATTTTAATTCTTAGAAGAAAGAAGAACAAAAAATGTCACAGACCAAAACTGGAAAGCCTCACCTTCTTTCCACACACAAACATGAAAGACTTTAAGCATGGTTTGACACAGAAGTTGAGGGGAATTTCACTTAGGGGAGTCATAAATGAATCTATCTACTTTTATGTAAGTTTGCTGATATGGTTATAATTATGTTTCCAGACTGAATGTGAAGCTGAAAATGAAATGTTTTAAGCATTATTTTATGATATCAGAAACTGGGGCATGATCTTAAAAGCACTGATATAATAGAAAAAATTTGCTTGTGACTTCAGTTGGTTTTTTGTTGTATTTTTTTTTTTAGATAGTTGTTATTTTACAATTATTTTGGCTGGTAAACCACAGAAGCCCTGTAGGTATAAATCCTTTGTATTCTGCATTCATTTATATGGACACAAATTAGCACAAATTATAAATTAGTCTTATAAACAAAAGTCTTCATCATCTACCTACAAGGAATCTTAGTTCCTCGGTCAATAGGTATTTTCTCTATTAAACTGTGTATTGATTTCTTAGATCACAGAGCTTTCTGAACTACCTTGGGAATGGTTAAAAGATTCTTGAAATGAATGAGAAGCCTTTTTAATTACAAAAGCAAACCTAGTTAAACCTTTTGTTACAACTTACAAACTAACTTGAAACCTTTATTTACAAAATCAATCATTACACAGTAAAAATTTGGTCTAACTTAATGACTTAATTGGGTACATTTTATGTACGAAACCTCTGAGATTCACATGTAGAATGTGTATTCATCTGTCTTAATACCAACAATAAAAGCAGTGGAGCTAATACAGAAATCATTAAACCAGAAATTGCTTTCTTCTAGCTTGTTTTTTATCATCTGGATTTAGTTTTAACAGTAAAGGAAATAAATACACTTGAGTAAAAATAAACTGTAGAAAGATATTAAAAGCTTCAATTCTTGCCTTAATTATGAGCACAAAATGAAGAACTATGTTGCAGATAAAGATTTCTCAGTCAAAAAAATACCCTATTGTTCTTTACTTAAATAAACACAGTGATGAACAGTATGTAATTTAGGGAATAACAAAACAGCTTTATCTTCTATTGATAAATACTGTTATCTATTACCTTTCTCATGAAGCTTAAATTTTCTTCCATTTGAATTTTTTTTTTTTTAATGGCACATGACTCTCATCTTTAGAACATTACAGGAATCTTGCTGTTCAAACTAAAAAGTTTCTCTGAACTTTTCTAATGCCTATACTGATATTAAAGGAAAGAAGACTGAACAAACCTGACATTAGTGGATGAATTTTTGAAAACAGTAGGGCATATGCATTTAGAAAAGTCTAGGGTTTGATGTTTCTACTTAGAGGCATAATACAGAACTCTTCAATACACATATTGAACTGCAGCACACAAAAAAAAAAAGTGGGAGAGCAATTGACATTAACTCCATGATACATCTTTTATGCATAGAAAAAGTTATTTAGGAAATCTGGGTACAAAGCAAAGGCGAAACTCAACAAGGTTATGTATGTTATTTTTTTGAAACCATGGCTTTATATACTAATCTGTTACTTGAATATGTAAATAATAGACACGTTTGAAAATATTATTTATTAATGAGGCTGAATAATAGTTAAAGCTATAAAAAAAAATTGCGTGTGCAAAAAAGAACATACAATATCTCTGTTTTATTTTTAGTGACATAAAATGTTCCTGATTTTGTAATGGCCAGGGAAAAGTAAAGAATCAAAATCATATTCAGGTTGCTGCTCCTCTTTTTCTCACTAGTGTGGGTATAGTAAAGGAATTTGGTATTCACTATCCAGTCAGAAAAGTAACATAATGTTGCTTTTGGAAATGCAGAATTCATGATACAACACTGAACAGGCAGTCAATAATGAAAAGGTCTACGAATATTGAGATAATATATTATTCAAAGTTATGTCCAGTTTCTAGTAGAATCAGCATTATAACTTAAGTAGGTACATAAAGGAATTAATTTGTCTGTTCATTTCTTCATGCAAATCTTTTTAATAACCCTCGAAGGTTATGTTAGTTTATACATTTGCTGTAACAGCCCATAAAAGTAGATCTAGCAAACTCTTCCCTTTTGCAAATACATCATTTTTTAAAAACAAATTACATTTGGAATGTTATCTAGAAGTAGTGATTTTTTTTTTCATGTTGTCTAAGTCACTTTTTCAATCTTACATATGGAAAATGGTAAAGGAGTATATTCTTGTGGTGTTATGAATGGGATCAAAAAAGTTTGCTGTCCAACATCTGATTTTACAAAAATTCTTTGGTCCTCAAGGAATATGTTCAACTTCTCTCTCTTGGTAGAAGCAAAGAGGCATTTTCAGGTAGTGGGATAAATTATCATACATAAAATACTTTGAACATTAGAAACTCTAGTGAAGAGCAGAAGACATCTATTGCACACAAATCAAGAAGGCCTCCTTATGACAAGCTACTTGGTACTTTTAGAAAGTTCAGATAAAGTGTAGCAGGACCTATATGGCAGGTAGTGGGACACTAGGGCTTAAAGACTATGAAGAGGAGCTGACTATGATTAAAAATATAGAAGTAAGAGTTCTTCAGAAAGAAGAAGAGATGGCTGAAGCAGACTCAGATGACATAAATTCAGGAAGAACCCAAGTCCCTTAGTTTCTCTTGTAAATATTGGCTGAGAATAAGTAGATTATTGCAGGGCCCATATCCTCTTCTTTACCAATACAGCATGCTATTTCTTATTTCTTTAAAGGCAATGTATAATATATCTCACAACTTCAAGAACTGAATCTAAAATATTTGTGTCTTTAAAAATACCATATCATTTCTTTGAACAGAAGAAAAAAACTCTGTGCTACTTGTGGTGTTTTATACTGCAATAGTTTACAATAAATTTCACACATTACATTTTTTACAGTGGATATTTTATAAGCCATAATTATTTTCCATGTATTTATATGTATCTCCCTGCATCATACCAAATGTCAAAGTATGTAAGTTGTATAGTATGTTTACTGACAAGTATATGCCTCTTCTATAGCAAATTCTAGCAATTAGGAAAGTTCAATAATTATTTATTTTTCATACTTTTTCTTGTTATTGTGATTTGGGAAATATTACATGGATCTTTTAAAGAATTATGATGCAGTATGAACATAAAATGAGTTTTGATAATATTACTCATTTGAAACGTTTGAGACTACTATAGTTCCTCTATTCTGTAAGGGCTCAGTTAAATAATACATGTGTTACATTAATAGGTTCATTATAACTTCTGTAGACAAGCAAGATTATGAAAATAATGAAGCAGATGATAAAGACAGAACATATGTTTCAGAGTTTGAGGATTCCAGGTGAGAGATAGATAAGAGACACAAATAGAGAACTCACAACTAGTTTAGTAATATAGGAAAATATAGAGATACTAACAGATACAGTAAAAGATACTTCTGTTGTTTGGTAATATATCTCACCAACCCCAAAGACCGTGTAATGATAATGAGGAAACCAGCTCTGAGAAACATCATCATGGTGCAAGGTGACACGCTCAATCTTGGCAGGTGTCGTGGTTTAGCCCACAGCCAGACAGCTTGTTACCCACTCCCCCCCCCTTCTTGCCCTCCCCCTACTCCTGGGGGAACGGAGAGGAGAATCAAAAAGAAATGCAACTCCCATGGGTTGAGATAAGAACAGTTTAGTAACTAAGGTATAACACAAATCACTACTGCTGCCACCAATAATAGTAATGATAAAGGAAATAACAAGGGAAGAGAATACAACACCCCATCACCAGGCGACCGATAACTTGCTCCCCCCAGCCCGACGAAGCACCGACCAATACCTCCTCCAACCCTGCAGTCCACTCGCCCTTCCGGGTCACTCCCAGTTACATCCTGGGCATGACGTGCTGTGGTATGGAATACCTCTTTGGTCAGTTTGGGTCAGGTGTCCTGTCTCTGCTTCCTCCCAGCTCCCCTCCTCCCTGGCAGAGCATGAGGCCCACAAAGTCCTTGGCCAAACCAAAACATCATTGTTTTTCAGCTCTGTTCCCAGCTGAAAGTCAAAACACAGCACTGCACCAGCTACCAAGAAAGAGAAAAATGACTGCTGCTGCTAAACCCAGGACATTATCCACCCCTTATTCCATACCATTCACGTCATGCTCAGATCCTACATTTTCAAAATACCATCACTCCGATCTCAGTGCACTTCTATCTTAGTGCAAAGACTAGTCCCTATAAAGCTGCTGATTCCATCTGGTCCATGATGTCAGGCTCTATCTCTTGTAACAGTCTTTCAGAGCAGGAGAGGCTGTGTGCGGTGTTCACAAACATGAATAACCTGGGCAGTAGTGTCCATTGTTAGGTCCACCCCTCGATCATGAGTCCATCTCGATGTTGCATCTCTGCTCTGTTGGCCTTAAGGGTCATGGTCCCATCAGGTTCAAAATAATTCGTTGTCCTTCCATCTCCAATGTTTCCAAAGCACTGGAGGGGCCCAGTGGACTAGATACTTGCCCATACTGTCCCACACGCCCTGCCACTCATGGCTGTCCAGCCTTAGGGAAAACCTCTTGGTCCTCCCATATTGTTGTCTAACCCCAGATAAGACCCAAACCAGACTCTGCTTAAATTTTGGGATCAGACACAATGGTGGTGGGTAAAACACACTCTGCATGTGTGCCAACATAGTGAACACCATCACAATCAGCAGGCAGGTCCCAAGGGTACCCAAAGGCCATCCAAAACCTTCAGAACTCTCAAACGATGCTGCTGTACTTGTCACTGGGGCTGGTGTAGCTGCTGTGCTTGCCGGCTCTCCCACCACCAGCTTCTCTTTTCCTGAGTCCAGCTCTTCCTCCTCTGCCTTGCTGGGAAATGCTGCGGGGTCTCCTGCGTCCTCCTGGGGCTCGGCGGGCGGCTTCCGGGCAATGCTCTCGGCCGCCGCGGGGCTGGGCTCGGCCGCGGGGCTCGGCTCCTCCGCTGCCTTCTCCCGCTCCTCGACCGCCCCGACCTCCTCCACCGGCAGCCGTCCCCTCGCGGCCTCCGGTCCCGCTCCCGCTTGGTCCCCGGGGCCGCTCTCCCGGGCCGCTTCAGCAGCCGCCGGCTCCCGGGGCCGCCCCCCCTCGGCTTCCCAGAGCCTCACGCAGACGGAGGCGAGGGCGAGGCCCAGGACGGTGAGGAGCAGCCGGACGGCCAGGGACCAGTCCACGGCTAAACCCAGGACATATTTCTGGAGTGACAGGAGGATCCCAAGTGATTGTGAGGGGGATCAGCATGTTGGCGGCTCTGGGAAGCCGAGGGGGAGAGGCCCCGGGAGCCGGCGACTGCTGAGGCGGAGGCGGAGGAGCTGAGCCCCGCGGAGGAGCCGAGCCCCGGCGGCCAAGCCCAGCCCCGCGACAGCCGAGAGCATTCCCCGGAAGCCGCCCGCCGAGCCCCAGGAGGACGCAGGAGACCCCGCAGCATTTCCCAGCAAGGCAGAGGAGGAGGAGCTGGGCTCAGGAAAAGAGAAGCTGGTGGTGGGAGAGCCGGCAAGCACAGCAGCTACACCAGCCCCAGTGACAAGCACAGCAGCTACACCAGCCCCAGTGACAAGCACAGCAGCATCGCTTGAGAGTTCTGAAGGTTTTGAATGGCCTTTGGGTACCCTTGGGACCTGCCTGCTGATTGTGATGGTGTTCACTATGTTGGCACACATGCAGAGTGTGTTTTACCCACCACCATTGTGTCTGATCCCAAAATTTAAGCAGAGTCGGGTTTGGGTCTTGTCTGGGGTTAGACAACAATATGGGAGGACCAAGAGGTTTTCCCCAAGGCTGGACAGCCATGAGTGGCAGGGCATGTGGGACAGTATGGGCAAGTATCTAGTCCACTGGGCCCCTCCAGTGCTTTGGAAACATTGGAGATGGAAGGACAATGAATTATTTTGAACCTGGTGGGCCCCTGACCCTTAAGGCCAACAGAGCAGAGATGCAACATAGAGATGGACTCATGATCAAGGGGTGGACCTAACAATGGACACTACTGCCCAGGTTATTCATGTGTGTGAGCACTGCACACAGCCTCTCCTGCTCTGAAAGACTGTTACAAGAGATGGAGCCTGGCATCATGGACCAGATGGACTCAGCAGCTTTATAGGGACTGGTATGCACTACGATGAGAGTGCACTTAGATAAGAGTGAGGTATATTGAAAATGTGGGATCTGAGCATGACGTGAATGGTATGGAATAAGGGGTGGATAATGTCCTGGGTTTAGCAGCAGCAGTCATTTTTCTCTTTCTTGGTAGCTGGTGCAGTGCTGTGTTTTGACTTTCAGCTGGGAACAGAGCTGAAAAACAATGATGTTTTGGTTTGGCCAAGGACTTTGTGGGCCTCATGCTCTGCCAGGGAGGAGGGGAGCTGGGAGGAAGCAGAGACAGGACACCTGACCCAAACTGACCAAAGAGGTATTCCATACCACAGCACGTCATGCCCAGGATGTAACTGGGAGTGACCCGGAAGGGCTAAGTGGACTGCAGGGTTTGGAGGAGGTATGGGTCGGTGCTTGGTCGGGCTGGGGGGAGCAAGTTATCGGTCGCCTGGTGATGGGGTGTTGTATTCTCTTCCCTTGTTATTTCCTTTATCATTACTATTATTGGTGGCAGCAGTAGTGATTTGTGTTATACCTTAGTTACTAAACTGTTCTTATCTCAACCCATGGGAGTTGCATTTCTTTTTGATTCTCCTCTCCGTTCCCCCAGGAGTAGGGGGAGGGCAAGAAGGGGGGGGGAGTGGGTAACAAGCTGTCTGGCTGTGGGCTAAACCACGACAGCAGGCATCCCCATGGAGGCGATGTTGACCTGGGTGGCATGTGGTTCTGGCTCTCCGCATCAAATGATGCTCAGGCTTTTACACTAACAAAAATGCACACTCATTCTGATGCAGGGGGCCAGCTTACATCAGAAGAAGTGGCCAGCAATATCTAGAAAGGTCTCCAAGGGTGACTTTTCTGGGGAATTCTAAAGTGGAACTTTCCTGGGAGGAACCAAAGCTGCACTTTCTGGGGAGGAGCCAAAGCAGACAAACAGTACTTTTCTACCTTTGTGTGTTTCACCATGGACAATTATCTATTGTCCCTGACACCACATGCTTCCATTTTTAATATCTAAGAAACTGGATCATATTTTAAAACTATTTTGCTTCCTAAATCTAGCTTGTAGAACGATGAATAATTAATATTTCATTTACTTTAAATAAACTAAGTCCAAAGTAAGATATTGCCTGCAAATTTACCTTCTCATCAAAATGTTCAAGCATATCTGTTTTGATTCACTGTTCATATAATTCTATAAATAAAATGTAGATAACTTTTAAGAAAACATAAGGAATTAGTATTAAAATATGTTACATTTTGGAATTCAAAATGTTGCATGTCATAACACTGCAATGTGACATATTCCAAACTGTCCTTTCCTTCAGAATAGCTATGACTAATTTTACAATATTGTGTAGTAACACTGTATAAAAGGAAAGTCTGCAGAATATTGAGTATATCATAGGTTTGCTTTTTGTCAACAAGAACTGAGGAGACCAAGGGCTGAAGTCAGGTGCCCGCATGTAGACATTAATGCCCTTTGAGAAAACCTGAAGTATTGGAGACATCTACACTGTATTCATAGATAAGTTAAGACATATTCACCCTTCTGAACTGGCAGCTATAGACCAGTTGTCCTGGGTTCAGAAGTAAGAGTCATTTTTCTCCTTCTTAGTAGCTGATGCAGTGCTGTGTTTTTGACTTTCAGCCTGGGAACAGCGCTGATAACACTGATGGTTTTAGTTGGTGTTCAGTAATGTTTACTCTGACCAAGGACTTTGTGAGTCTCATGCTCTGCCAGGGAGGAGGGGAAGCTGGGAGGAAGTACAGACAGGACACCTGACCCAGAATAGCCAAAGAGGTATTTCATACCCCAGCAGGTCATGCATGCCCAGTATAAAACCTGGGGGCAGTTACCTGGAAGGGCTAGATTGCTGCTCAGGTTGGGGGCGGGGGGGTATCGGTCAGGGGGTGTTGAGGGGTTCTATGCTCTTCCCTTGTTATTTCCTGCATCTTTACTATTATTGGTGGCAGCGGTAGTGGTTATGTGTTATACCTTAGTTACTGGACTGTTCTTATCTCAACCCGTGGGAGTTACATTCTTTCAACTCTATCCTATTCCACATCTCTCCAGGAGTGGGGGGAGAAAGGGGGATGTGTGAGCGAGCAGCTGCGTGGTTCTGGGTTGCTGGATGAGCTTAAACCATGACACCAATCAGGCAACACTAGAACATCCCAAAGGACATTAGACGTCTGTATGTTGGCAACTGAAAAATCACATAATGCTCTTGGCTACAGGAGCGATATGATAAAGAGAAGAGGGGAAAACAGATTGTGATATATAGAACTAGTCAAGTATACTCAGTGATGACTTTGCCATACCCTGTTTATCTAGAAAGGGAGAAGACTAAATCTTATGCAGAAACATCCTACTTTGAGGCTATGAACATCTGGTAATATTGCACATGTACTCCTGGAGGGACAAGAACCTCCATTAATGTCTAGACTGCCTTAGATAAATGTATTAATGTAGACTATTTTTTCTTCCATACAGTTGACAGTCTATTAGGCAACTGAACAAGCCAGAGTCCCTGAAAAGATGCAACAGCTGGCACAGGAATTTGACATAGTGTTGAGCTTCTGGACACACTGAATCTCAAAAAACAAGATGCCTTTTTGTGTTTTCTCTAGAACTGGATCCATCAGCATGAGTCCTGAAGCAGAAGGGTTCATAGCATGGACAATGTAGACAGAAGTGATGAACGAGGAGTACATTGAATGGTTCAGGCATATTAAAGGCACTTATTCAGCACCATCTGGCCTAACTTATTTGCATATACAAAGACAAGAAAAGAAGGGGATGTCTTTTTGTATTTTATCTTCCCTTATATTAGCTTTCTGGAGCAGAAGGTGATATTATAAAAAATAATAAATAAGATTCCTTCTCTTCCTTTACTCATTGATAGAAAGAATTTTACCAGTTTGCCATAAATTTAGAATACTTCATTCCACTTTAGAGGTGAGTAGAAGATTGTAATTCAAAACTGTTGTATGTCTCCACTACCACTGTTTAAACTTAAGACTATAAAATAACTGAAAATTAGGAAATAATTTAACTGACATATACAAATGAATTTCTTCAGCAAAACCTTAACAGTAACAGTACAGTCTCTGGAAGCAAGGTCAGGCTTTGCAGGAAGAGTACATAGCTACAGTTCATTCATTCAAGAAGAAAATACAGAAGGCGAACTATAGAAATAAAACTTCTGTTTTGGGACTACAAAATATTTTCTGTCATATTGCTGTGGTATTGTCCTGGGTTCAGCAGTAGCAGGCATTTTTTTCTTCGAGTACCTGGTGCAGTGCTGTGGTTTTGGCTTTCAGCCTGGGAACAACGCTGATAACACTGATGTTTTTTAGTTGTTACTAGGTAATGTTTACTCTGACAAGGACTTTCTGAGTCTCATGCTCTGCCAGGGAGGAGGGGAAGCCAGGAGGAAGCAGAGACAGGACACATGACCCAAACTAACCAAAGGGCTATTGCATACCACAGCACGTCATGCCCAGTATATAAACTGGGGGCAGTTGCCTGGAAGGGCTAGATTGCTGTTTAGGTTGGGCAGGGTATTGGCCAGCGGGTGGTGAGTGGTTGGATTCTCTTCCGTTGTTATTTCCCTTATCATTAGAGAGAAGACTTTGGCCTCTTCTCTTCCCTTCACTATTCTCTTCCCTTGTTAATTTCCTCATCATTTAGAGAGCAGACTTTGCCCTTTTCAGCAACCTGCTTAGTAAGGTTCCATGAGATATAGATCTAGAGGACAGGGAGGCCCAAGACTGTTGGTTGATATTCAAGGATCACTTGCTACAAGCTCAGGAGTGTTGCATCCCAACTAGAAGGAAGTGCAGCAGGAGAGCCAGGAGACCTCCTCGGATGGATAAGGAGCTGATGAGGAAAATCCAAATGAAAAAAGAGGCTGATAAAATGTGGAAGCAAGGACAGGCTGCCTGGGAAGAGTACAGGGATGTTGTCCAGGAAGCTAGGGACCAGGTTAGAAAAGCTAAGGCCCAGTTAGAGTTAAACTTGGCTAGGGATGTTAAGGATAACAGGAAGGGATTCTACAGGTACACAGCAAATAAAAGACAAGACTAGGGACAATGTAGGCCCCCTCCAGAAGCTACTGAGAGAACTGGATACCCTGGATTTGGAGAAGGCTGAAGTTCTTAATGACCTCTTTCCCTCGGTCTTCACTGCCAAAGGCTCTGACCGCACCACCCAAGTCTTGGAAGGTAGACACAGGGACTGTGAGAATGAAGACTTTAGGCCCACTGTAGGAGAGGATCAGGTTCGCGACCATCTTAAAAAGCTGAAGGTGCACAAGTCCGTGGGACCTGATGAAACCCATCTGTGGGTCCTGAAGGAGCTGGTGAATGAAGTTGCTAAGCCACTGTCCATCACATTTGAAAGATCATGGCAGTCAGGTGAAGCTCCCAGTGACTGGAAAAAGGAAATATAACCCCCATTTTCAAGAAGGGTAAAATGGATGACCCGGGGAATTACAGACCAGTCAGTCTCACCTCTGTGCCCGGCAAAAACTTGGAGCAGATTCTCCTGGAAGGCATGCTAAGGCACATGAAAAACAACAAGATGTTGCATGGCATCACTAAGGGGAAATCCTGCCTGACCAATTTGATGGCCTTCTATGATGGGGCTGCAGAACTGATGGACAGGGGTAGAGCAGTTGATGTCATCTACCTGGATTTGTGCAAAGCGTTCGACGCTGTTATACACAAAATCCTTGTCTCTAAATTGGAGAGACATCAATTTGATGGATGGACCACACAGTGGATAAAGAACTGGCTGGATGGCTGCATGCAAAGAGTTGTGGTCAATGGCTCAGTGTCCAGCTGGAGACCAGTAACAAGTGCTGCCCCTTAGGGATCAGTGTTGGGACCGGTCTTGCTCAACATCTTTGCCGTTGACATGGACAGTGGGATTGAGTGTGCCCTCAGCAAGTTTGCCCATGACACTAAGCTGTGTGTTTCATTTAATATGCTGGAGGGAAAGAATGCCATCCAGAGGGACCTTGACACACTTGTAAGGTGGGCTGATGCCAACCTCATGAAGTTGAACCATGCCAAGTGCAAGGTCCTACACCTGGGTCAAATCTATCACAGGCACAGCTACAGGCTGAATCTGAAGAGATTCAGAACAGCCCTGCGGAGAAGGACTTGGGGTATTGGTCGATGAGAAAATGAGCATGAGCAGGCAGTGTGTGCTGTCAGCCCAGAAAGTCAACTGTATCCTGGGCTGCATCAAAAGTAGTGTGACCAGCAGGTCAAAGAATGTGATCCTGCCCCTTTATTCTGCTCTCGTGAGACGTCACTTGGAGTATTGTGTGCAGTTCTGGTGTCCTCAACATGAAAAGGACATGGAACGGTTGGAACAAGTTCAGAGGAGGGCCACAAGGATGATCAGGGGTCTGGAGCACCTCCCATATGAAGATAGTCTGAGAAAGTTGGGGCTGTTCAGCCTGCAGAAGAGAAGGCTGCGTGGAGACCTCATAGCAGCCTTCCAGTATCTGAAGGGGGCCTATAGGGATGATGGGGATGGACTATTCACTAGGGACTGTAGTGACAGGACAAGAGGTAATGGGTTAAAACTTAAACAGGAGAAGTTAAATTGGATATAAGGAGGAAGTTCTTTACTGTGAGGGTTGTGAGGCACTGGATTGGGTTGCCCAGGGAAGCTGTGAATGCTCCATCCCTGGTGCTGTTCAAGGCCAGCTTGGATAGAATCTTGAGTGAGATGGTTTAGTGTGAGGTTTTCCCTGCCCACAGCAGGGGGTTGGAACTTGATGATCTTGAGGTCCTTTCCAACCCTACCTCTTCTATGGTTCTGTGATTATTATTATTGGTGGTAGCAGTAGTGGCTTGTATTATACCTTAGTTACTAAACTGTTCTTACTTCAACCCATGGGAGTTGCATTATTTTGGTTCTCCTCTTCATCCTTCTGGGAACTGGGGGAGGAAAAAGGGGGGTGTGAGCAAGTGGCTGCATGGTTCTGGGTTGCCAGCTGGTCTTAAACCACAACATCAAGCAAGTAAATAATGGTGTTCTTCTGGTCATAAAGCATATTTAATCCTTTAGTAGAAGTTAAGGAGTTTTAACAAGACAATTAATAATATATAAAACTATTCTACTCAGAGATTCCAGTAATATTTAATGTTGATCTTCGGTATAAACAACCTTGGGAATTTCTAACATTACTAAGTTCTCTTTTTCTTTTTTTTTTTTTTTTAATAAAAATGTTATATAAAATGCAAACAAACAGCAGGTAAGAGAGGAAAATATGTGTTCAGGCTTACTTTAAACAATATAATAAAGACTGCATACTGTTTATATTGGAAAAATACTTCTTGCTTAAAATTATGCATTCATTTAAACAGCCTAAAAATCAATGTTTTCCTTGGTAATTTTCCCAGTTCATATGCTCCTTTTCAGACTGTAATATATATTTGGTTATAAAGAGTCCTAGCAATTTATAAGAAGAATGGAAATTTTATGCCTTTAGTAAGTGCAAAGAAAATAAATAAACACAACCAGGTATAATTTCAAAGTACACTTCACTTATTTCAGAAGATCTTTGTTTATAAAGAGACCTTAATCACATATTTATTAGGTTGACATGTTTTCAGTGTATGTTCCATGATTTTTAACACACAGTTGTTTTGGATTAAATATTTTATGAGTAAACCACCCTCCACCCAACGTGTCTGTATCTCTGTACCTGCTCATCTACAAATATAATTGAATCATCCAATCTCCTTGTGGTTATCCTAACATATTACGTTGCTAATTAAATGATGTTTTGATCTTTGGTTATTTAACACAAATACTGAAAGCTTATGAACACTCTACACATGGATATTAAAGGTAGCTGGGAATTACGCATGCAGTATTCTCCACCTTGGGTAAGAAATATAAAAAATTAGATTTTTTTTTCTGAAACATTTAAATCTTTGGATGCTTTTCTTCAGAGTGCTTTAGATAAATGCAAATGCTACTGGCAATATGTAGCAGGTCTGTTTACCAACGCAGAAGTAATAGTAAATGTCGTTTTGTGTGTTAAACTTTTCCAACAGGTCCCTAGATTATTTTTTAACGAATAACTTTTTATTTCTCTGTCACTTCTAATAAACTGAAGGCATTGGATTTATTTTGTCTATTGCTTATTTTCATCATTTTAACTACTTCCAAGTTCTTTAATCACCTTACTTCACTGTTATAAAAATGAACAATTTCCAAGTTTTATCGTTATTTGTAGAAAGAAAATAATGATGACAACCTTCTTTGCAAAATCTTTTCAAAATCTCAGATCTCAAAATACCAGTGGGCATGTTTTATTAGTAATGTAACATATACTTGTGTATATTGTATTGTTTATAGCCAAATCATTTAGTTTATCTAAGTACCTGTTGGAAACACAACTGCATGAGCAATTCCAATTTTGTTTCTTCAGAATTAGTAAAATTATTTTTTACTAATAACTAATAATTAATTAGTAAAAATCAGAAACATCCATTCTCTCATCTTGCATGGTAACACTGTTTTCTGGAAAGCATGACAATGAAGATTACAAAAGAAGAAAGCCCTGCATTTTGTGTTTATTTCAAAGGTTTGCATAGTATAGTATCAAAATATAAAAAATACAGAACACTTTCTTCAAGCACTACCTTGAACAGTGAAGCTAGTTATTTATTTTTCACACATACACTAGAAAACCAAATTATTCCTTATATAATAGTCTGAATATGCATATATGTCAGAGTGAATAGTCATGCTAACAAACTTTTTCAACAGCTGTGAGTTTACTATCCCACAAAGAACAGTGACTTTACTAGTAACAATAGACTATTAATTAGCACAATATGCCTGTATTTCTAGACTTCAGAGAATTCGAATTTAAATTTAGAAAGATGAGTGGTTACTGAAAACTAACAAGGCTGATTTCAAAGCAAGTGATCAAACTTGTTTTCAGATAATTATTATTTAGAGTGAAATCATCACTGTTGCATCTAATGTTATTCTTACCTGTTCAGAAGTTAGACCTTTGTGAAAATCAAAGTCACTGTAGTTAAAAAAAAGTATCAATCACTATACAAATCAAAATCTGTGGAAACATTAATAAAGAAAATATTAGCATCAGTTTTTTTCTGCACTATGTCAGCTAAAAATTAAGCAACCTGCCTGAAAGTCTAAATATTTGTGTTATGAAGATACAAATCATTTTATATTAAGAAACTGGGCATTAGAATAAGATTTGCAGATGACTATAGATGATGGTACTTTAATATGCAACAGAAAAAAAAATCTTATGAAGCCATCTTTTACTCTAAATGAGAAGTCATTAGAGTTCCATTTCTATTTTTATGTGTATGGAATGCTTTTTAATTAACAGACATTATGAATACAATATATTTAACAGATGTAGTTTCTAGAGAATCAATTTGTCTTGTATTAAAAGTAAATTCTACCATTTGAGATAGAAATAGAATTGTTCTGTTCCATGCAGCGATTTATATTGAGAGCAGCTGCACCTCTATAGTCCTTGAGAGAAGAACACCCTCAATGTAACAGGAGCAATCACTGAACTTCCTTTTCAAAACAACCTGATCCCAGACAGGTTAAAACAGAATGAGGCAGACACTCCTTGCATAAATGAGCATAAAATGTCTCTGCTCTAACTTCAGTCTATGGATGTGGCATCAGCAATAGTTGCTGTCTTACAAGGTATTAGTTCAATTCTCAAGCAACAGCAATCTCAAACATTTAGTATTTTTACTTTTTATGTTGTCTGAGTCTGAGGGAGGAAGGTCACAATTCACAGGAAGAAAGTTGTTTGGTATTTACAGCACAAGAGTGCCTTGAAGCTTCCAGCCATTAACCAAGGTCCTATCATACCAGACAAAATGAAAATAACCCAGACAGATAGGCCTTCCCACAAAGAAATTGTGACCAAGTAATCATTTGAACAAGTCATACAAAACTGTGTCCTATTGCACTTGTTAGACTACTAGAGGTGCTGTTAATAATGAAGCCATGAGAAGATACCTCTCCATCCTTCCCAATTCTGTATCAAATGACACCTGTGAGGTACTCTTAGATGATTACGAGGAGCTATCTGCATTGCCAACCTCAAAAGAATCTAATGAATCTGAGTTTCACTGCACCAGCTCTTATACAATGAAATCAGACTGATACGGTCTTTAATCTGAGTCAGCTTTGTTTTTCATCTTTCAGATTATAATGCATGCAAGATTAATGATGTTCCTATGCTTCGTCAACCAATCTCTTCCTGGCATTTAAAAAAAAAAAAAAAACAAAGGAAGCACAAATTTCGTTCATTTCATTTAACTGCCTATCTTCTTTCTGCTTTCCCACCTCCCAGTAAAACTCACTGTAGTAGTGTGATTTGTCACAGTATCACAGTATCACAGTATCACAGTATGTTAGAGACTGGAAGGGACCTCAAAAGATGATCTAGTCCAATCCCCCTGCCGGAGCAGGAACACCTAGATAAGGTTACACAGGAATGTGTCCAGGCGGGTTTTGAATGTCTCCAGAGAAGGAGACTCCACAACCCCCCTGGGCAGCCTGTTCCAGTGTTCTGTCACACTCACTGAGAAGAAGTTTCTTCTCAGGTTTAAGTGGAACCTCTTGTGTTCCAGTTTGTACCCATTTCCCCTTGTCCTATCATTGTTTGCCACTGAGAAGAGCCTGGCTCCATCCTCGTGACACTCCCCCTTTATATATTTATATACACTAATAAGGTCACCCCTCAATCTCCTCCAAACTATAGAGACCCAGCTCCCTCAGTCTTTCCTCATAAGGGAGATGCTCCACTCCCTTAATCATCTTAGTTGCCCTGCGCTGGACTCTCTCCAGCAGGTCCCTGTCCTTCTTAAACTGAGGGGCCCAGAACTGGACACAATATTCCAGATGAGGTCTCACCAGGGCAGAGTAGAGGGGAAGGAGGACCTCTCTCGACCTACTAACCACCCCCCTTCTAATACACCCCAGGATGCCATTGGCCTTCTTGGCCACAAGGGCACAGTGTCGGCTCATGGTCATCCTGTTGTCCACTAGGACCCCCAGGTCCCTCTCCCCTACACTGCTCTCTAACAGGTCCTTCCCCAACTTATACTGGAACCTGGGGTTGTTCCTGCCCAGATGCAGGACTCTACACTTTCCCTTGTTATATTTCATCAAGTTATTCCCCGCCCAACTCTCCAGCCTGTCCAGGTTTCGCTGGATGGCAGCACAGCCTTCTGGTGTGTCGGCCACCCCTCCCAGCTTAGTGTCATCAGCAAACTTGCTGATAGTACACTCAATTCCATCATCTAAACCATTGATGAATATATTAAATAATACTGGTCCCAGTACCGACCCTTGAGGCACTCCACTAGATACAGGCCTCCAACTAGACTCCGCCCCATAGACTACAACTCTCTGGCTTCTCTCCTTCAGCCAGTTCGCAGTCCACCTCACTACCCAATCATCCAGACCACACTTCCTCAATTTAGCTGCGAGGATGCTGTGGGAGACTGTGTCAAACGCTTTGCTGAAGTCAAGGTAGACCACATCCACCGCTCGGCCATCATCCATCCACCGTGTTATTTCCTCATAAAAGGCGATGAGATTGGTCAAGCATGACTTCCCCTTGGTGAAGCCATGTTGTCTGCCCCTCATAACCCTCTTATCCTTGATATGCCTTAAGATGGCCCCAAGGATAAGGTGTTCCATCACTTTCCCAGGAACGGAGGTGAGGCTGACCGGTCTATAGTTACCCGGGTCCTCCTTCTTGCCCTTTTTGAAGACTGGAGTGACATTTGCTTTCCTCCAGTCCTCAGGCACCTCTCCCGTTTCCCAAGACTTAGTAAAGATGATGGAGAGCGGTCTAGCAATGACCTCCGCCAGTTCCCTCAGCACCCGCGGGTGCATCCCATCTGGACCCATGGATTTATGGATGTCCAGATTGCTCAACTGGTCTTTAACCCATTCCTCATCGACTAAGGCAAACCGCTCCGTTGACCTGTCTTCATCTGAGGTCTCAGAGGTACAGGGCTCTTCAGGACTGCCTCCGGCAGAGTAGACAGAGACAAAGAAGGCATTAAGTAACTCTGCCATCTCTGTATCTTCTGTCACCAGGGCACCCGTCCCATTCATCAGCGGGCCTACATTGCCTCTGGTGTTAGTTTTATCTGCCATGTATTTGAAAAAGCTCTTTCTGCTGTCCTTGACCCTTCTCGCTAGCTTTTATTCCAAGGAGGCCTTAGTCATCCTAGCTGCTTTCCTACATCCTCTAGCAGCAGCCTTATATTCCTCCCAAGTGGCCAGCCCTTCCTTCCATGACCTGTAAACTCTCCTCTTCCACTTGAGCATACCCAGCAATTCCCTATTTAGCCACACAGGTCTCCTGACCCTCTTCCTTGACTTCCTACATGTCGGGATGCTCTGATCTTGAGCTCGGAAAATGCAGTCCTTGAACATCAACCAACTATCTTGGGCCCCTTTACCTTCAAGCAGCCTAGCCCATGGGATTTCCCCTAGCAATTGCTTGAAGAGGCCAAAGTTTGCCCTGCTAAAGTCCAGGGTTGCAATTCTACTTGCTATTCTACTGACCCTACCACACAAGATCCTGAATTCCACCATCTCATGGTCGCTGCAACCAAGGCAGCCCTCAACCTTCATTGCTTCGACCAGACCCTCCTTGTTAGTGAGGATGAGATCCAGCAGCGCACCTCTCCTTGTTGGCTCATGCACCATTTGCATGAGGAAGTTATCATCCATACACTGGAGAAACCTCCTGGACTGTGGCTAGGTTGCCGAGTAGTCCTTCCAGCAAACATCAGGGAAGTTAAAATCCCCCACGACGACCACGGCCTGTGACTGTGAGGCCGCTCTCAGCTGCCTGTAGAAGGCCTCGTCAACTTCCTCACCCTGATCCGGTGGCCTGTAACAGACCCCCACAACAGTATCGCCCCTGCCAGCCTGCCCCTTAATTCTCACCCACAGACTCTCAACTCACTGATCATCTGTCCCCAGACAGAACTCAACGCATTGTAGCTGTTGTCAAAGAACACCTTTCTAACAAAACATAATACATTGGTCAATCTATAACTTAATGCATTAATTATACTTAGAATTTTAAATGTTATTAAACATACAAAAAATTATCAAAACCTCTAATATTTGTAAATATTTTTTTCTGATATTCACAATGACAATAATACCCATGTTGATTGCTATAATTCATCACTGTAATCAGTCACAAAAACTACTGTTGTACAAAGTAGCTAATATGACTAGAAATTAGTATTTACCCAAGCTACCTCTCCTTTCCATCTCTGCTACCTTTGAGTTTTTTCTCTGATTGAAACACAGAAACAGTTTTTATCATATGACACAATTTTTTTCCATTGAGTCAGATTACATGGCAAAGAGGAAACTTAAGCAGCCTTCAAAAAGAAATTTTTTGCAGTGGGTTCTGAGGTCAAATCTCTCCTGCTGAACTGTGCTTCACAAATTCCAGAAAAAGAGAAATTTCTCATGCTTTTACAAATGTGTTATGTGTTGGTACTTAGTATTTTGGGGTATTTAGGCAAGGTGGAAGAGCTAGGCAAGAAGATTAGAACAACAAGACTGCAACTGTGCAAGAGCTTCACTGACACAAAAGCTGAAAGAGCAACATCTGCAGGTACTGAGCGTTAAAATCCATGGTAGACAACATTCTACTTAACCGATTTTTGACAAGTGAGTTGTGTAATTCATTGTCACCTATTTGAGTTTTTTTTTTTTAATGTAATGACATAATAACATATGGCTGTAGTAGCTTATATTTAAGAACAAATACGTTCACCCTTAAAGAAAAGATACTTAAAACAATGGACTGTTATTCAATATCCCCAATCTTAGCATCTTGATCAATTTAACAAATGTTAGCTAATTAAACCTTATTTGCATCCAGGTGCAATCTTTCCTCTTGACAGTGTGCCTACTGTGCAACTATATATTCTGCACATAAACTCCACAATTCATATATAACTCTAGTAAATAAAATTTTTACATTACATTTTTTATATAATATTTTAAAGAAGAAATCCACATGACTGACTGGATGAAAGAGGTAATTTTATACCTACTAAAGAGCTTAAGATCACTCTCAAATATACCGTGAGTAGAGTATCTGTGGCCTCTTTATTTGCCTGTGTGACAGCAGCTTCTCCAATCAATGGCTTTGGAGGCTTTTTAGCTTTTTCCTAGCATTTTTAAGCAACTCATCAGATGTCCTAATATTACTGGGTTTTTTTTCACATAAGTAACCATTCAATACTAATCAAAAGTCATAGACCTGTTCCATAATACCATATTAAATAAATAAAATATTTTAATGAAATGAATTAGAAAAAGATGGAGAACAGTTACTATTAGCCAAACAGAAACTTCTTGAGCACTAAGCAAAAATTCACTGAGTGATAGTGAAATAAAATGTCAGCTAAAATTGTGATAGTAGCTTCAAAGCATTCTATATAGGCAAAATAAATCTTAGCTCTATGTACAGAATGATGGACTATAAATTATCTGTTCCTACTTGGGAAAAAATATGTGTAATCATCTTGACCAGTTCTTTGAGAATAGCAGTCTATAGTTTACTGCAGTACAGAAGGTCAGCAGAATAATTAAGAATCATTAGAAAAAGAATTAAGAACAAAATGGAAATCTTAATTTTGCCATTGTTTAAATATTTAATACAGTCTTAAATTCTGTAGCAATTCTCTTGTAAACTTTCTCAAGTGGAGTAATCAAGATTTAAAAGTAAAGAGAACATTCAGAAGTGTAAAAAAGCTCCCATATAAGGACAGACAAAACAGCAGGACTGCAATAAATAATTGTAAATGTAGTGAGTAAATTAAGAATATGTATTCCCAACTTTTCTTCTGGTATTGAGAAAAATAATAGAAATGCACAAGCTGAATTTAATTCTTGAAATTAAATTTAACTTTTGAATATTTTTTTGGTACAGATATGAAAATACTGAATTCAGAAACTATAATACAGATAAACACAGAAGGTACAACATCATTAAGGATACCTGCCTACCTGAAAGAAGTCAGAGCATACTGCTAGTCAGAGACATGCAAATCTGATGTAACATAGGTAGTTCCAGTTACAAACTTGAGAATAAAGAATGAATTCCAGGCTACCTGGCTAACAGCCATCTAGAAGTTTCATGTGATGTCAGTCTTATTATTTGGGAGCTAAAATGTTCATATAGTCTCCTGCATAATTTCAAAGATCAACATGTTATGAGGATGCTGAAGTCACTTGAGAATTTAGATTCTCCAACCAATAGGGTTCCAGGTACAAAAGCCAACTGAGCTAAAAGGAGTGCAGTAGAGTCTTTCCTAACTGCATGTAAAATTGTAACCTACAATAGTTAGATGATTACAGTCCCAGGACCTCTAAGAAGCAAAAGTTATAAGTGAGGAATACAAAGCAAGCTGTCACTGTTATATTATGGAGGAATAAATACAGACTTCTTATCCTCCAGAAACTGCTGATCAACCTATTCCCTGGTGACAGTAGTAACTTCGAAGCCAGTGTAAATGAAAATTGAAAATGAAGTTTCCAATGTCTACATGTCAAATAGGCAAACTGTATCAACCTCTCTGTTGTCATTCACTTAATTCCAGCCCACAACTTTCTAATTTCTATCCAAAGGCAGCACAAGCAATCAGGAAAGGTACCACTACACTTCCATGCATGGGAGGAAAAAGAAGCTGAAAGAAATGTTGTCGCTATCTTTATCAAATCTTTTTAATCCATGCTTTGGGTCTTGATGCTGAAATATTTTAAATATGAGCTATAACTGTATCATATGATCAATGTGGTAAAATCATAAGGGAAAAAAATAGAACTTATTGGAATATAATTATATTCAGTTACAGGGCTTCAATGGTAAAATAGCCTGCATAAATTAACATTATTTTATATACACACAATATAACATTAACAGCTGCTATAGCGGTACTGCACGGCATAAACCAATTATAAATAGATTTTCAGTTAGTATTAACTAAAACTGTGATTATTTTTTTTAAGTTTTGAAAACTAAGAACAGGCAAAAAGTTTGTCTGAAATCTTAACTTACTTTAAAAGTTAGAATTCCTTGTAAATGATCTTCACATTCTAAATATTGTAATCCTTAGTGGGAAAAAAGCAAACCTAGATACATTCCTCAACTGTCTGAAGAATATTTTCTGTCACTTATATGCTGCTTTTAGGGTTTCAACTGCAAATAAAATAAGACATAGGGTTTTGAATGATCAAAAGTATACCCAGAAATTAATACTTTTGCATTTTCCTAGCACATTTACATGCTTCTTTGCAAAAGTGTTTCCTCTAGAACTAATGTTTTTCCATAGCTGTGTAGTGTTGTTAGTTTCTTTCTGTACTCAGCTCACTATTATGGGAACTTCTGGCACCCCCTAAAATGGATGTAAAAATAAATGTTAGCAAGAAATAAACAGGTTAACCTTATTAGCATATAAGCCGTAACCTACTCTGTTTTGAAGTTCTTATCTAAAATGAGCGATTGAAGACTACTTTCATCTATCTCTCATGTGGTTAGAGTCATAGAAAACTTACTGAGAAAACGGAATTATTTTGTGTGGTGGTGGCTGACTGGTAGGGTGTATGTGAAGAGATAAAAATGCATTGGGAAGGGTCATTACATTTTATCAGCAAGAGTTTTATAAACAATAAAAGGTGATAAAAACTGAAACATAAGCATTTGTCAGTGCCCTTTATACAGTAGGTGTAGCAGTGTAACCTTTGTCTAGTGGTGATTTGGAGGTACTTAAAGGCTTGTTGTAATGTGGCCAGTTCTGCAATCTCACCCCAGAATTTTAACAGGATTGTTTCATAGGGCTTGCTACAAAAGGTGAGATAGTTCTGCTCATAGAATGAAGCTATGAAACTTTCTCCTAACTCTTTGTTTAATTCTAATATAAATTTCTTCATAAATAAGCTTGAAGCACAAGACTACATAGCAACTGAAGTCCAGATACAAGGAACTGAATACATAAAAGTTAGACATCACTGCTCAGCCTGGAACTTGGAGCATGATCCAGTCTCCAAAGCTAGACACAAAGGCTTTTATAAATAACAGCAACACAGATCTGAATCCAAAGCTGCTGAACACTGACCGGGGTCCACCAGAGGTTAGCAAATCATTCAGCAGTTTACCACAGGTATCACAAAATGGCTTGAGAGGAAAGGGATCTTAAAGATAATCTAGTTCCAAATGCACGGCCATAGGCAGTGACACCTTCCACTGGACTAGTCTGGTCAGTCCAACCTGGCCTTCAACACTGCCAGGGATGGGGCAGCCACAACTCCTTTGTTCCAGTGTCTCACCTCCTTCACAGTAAAGATTTTTTCTCCTAGTATCTAATCTAAATCTACCCTCTTTCAGTTTAAAGCCATTCCCCCTTGTCCTGTTACTCCATGCCCTTGTAAAACGTCCCTCCCTAGGTTTCTTTTAGGTCCCCTTTAGATACTGGAAACATGCTCTAACGTATCCACGCAGCCTTCTCCAGGCTGAGCAAGCCCAATTCTCTCAGCCTGTCTTCGTAAGAGAGGTAATCCAACCTTCAGATCATCTTTCTGGCTTCCTCTGGACTTGCTCAAGCCCATCCATGTTCCTCTTGTGTTGGGAGCCCTAGAGGTGAAAACAGTACTCCACATGGTGTCCCACAAGAGCAGAATAGAGGGGGAGAGTCACCTCCCTTTACCTGCTGGTCATGCTCCTTTTGATGCAGCCCAGGACATGGTTGGCTTTCTGGGCTGCAAGTGCACACTGCTGGCTCATGTTGAGCTTTTCATCGAGTAACACCCCCAGTTCCTTCTCCTCGAGGTTGCTCTCAATTCATTCTCCACCCAGCCTGTTTTTGTGTTTGGGATTCTCCTGACTCAAGTGTAGAACCTTGTACTTGGCCTTGTTGGACTTCCTGAGTTTGGCACTGGCCCACCTCTCAAGTGTGTCAAGATCCCTCTGGATGGCATCCCTTCCCTCCAGAATGTCACCATACCACACCTTGTTTGCCTGTCCTGTTCACAGACCTCTTGGTTGCTCCATAGGGCTGTCTTCTGTGGGAGTGGGGGATGTCCATTCCTGGCCATGTCCACACCTGGTCAGTGCTCTTGTGATAGCTGACATGATGGTTCCTGGTGGGTTTCTGTGCTCTCCTCAGGTTTCCTGTACTCAGCAACCCCACCGTATGCCACAACCCCTTGCTCTGCTGAGGAGTATGGCCTGCACTGGAGCTGACCATCTTGGTGAAGTCATCGGCAGGAAACAGGAAATCATGACAGCAGTGGTGACTTCAAAATCTATGTCTCACAAGAATCACACAATGTTCAGAAATGATGCTGTCATCCACTGAGGATGTAACAGTCTTCTTATCAAAGCATTCATGCAGAAAGTGCAAAAACAAGGTTCAGTATCTTCTTTTTTTAAAGAATTCAAATATATATGTTCTTAGTGATTACTTCACGTAAGTAGATGATGGCTACCATGAGGCTTGGAAATTCTCTTCCTTTCCTTGTGAAAATGAGACCCTATAGAATCATCAAAGGAGCTCCAAGTTCCGATTCTTGCTCCCAAACCTGTTACATAAATTTTATGTCTGATGCTTAATTAATCAACAGTCCCTTAACAAGGATTTCTGTTTCATTTGCATATCTGGCTTTTAAATTGAAACTGCTTGGTGAGTCATGAGCTCTGGGGATAATAGATTAGGCATTTCATATTAATAATATCCCCTCCCTCCCCCCCCTTTTTTTTTCACTTCTTCTAATTTCTAATTATTATTTCTAATAATAATGTATTTATTTATTTTACTTTTCCTTCTAAATACAGAGTTGTGTTCGATCTTTCATTTTTGGTCAAAAATGAACTTGAAAATATTGACTATGAGTCTGATCAATAGGGAAATTTTTCACATTTTGTAAGGCAGGTGAACACCTATTTACAGATAAGCAATTTGAAACAATGAAAACAGAGATCACAGGCAGAGGACAAAGAATTTATGAGATAATACTTTTAATGTGTTTGCTCCTATTCTTTTAAAAATATGTTGAAATATACTAGTGCCATGTTCTAGAGACACAGAAAAGGAGCTGTAGTGTTCTGAAGCCAATTTCTGGAATTGCTGGTCTATAAACTGTTCCATGAAAACGAAAATACAGTCTTATTTGAATATTCACACACAAATCATGAAACAGTCCAGCACCAAAGCAGCTATAGAAGTTTAATAACTAGTAAAATTTCTGAAGCTAGGTCTGAAAGTAATGAAAGTTGTTAATATAAGCAGATATTCTGAATAAAATCTTGCTCACAAATAATTAGACCCCAGATATACAAGGCAGGATACTCAGCGAGATTTCTCAGCATGTAAAATCTCCAAAACCATTGATTTCGCATTGATAAGATGCAAGCAGTATTTCCTTTTCTTAAAATTCTTTACATGGGAAATAAACAGATGAAATCTCTACCATGTAATAAAGGGAACCCCATACTGTTATATGAACCTTGTATTAAAAGCCAGAAGCACAGTAGTATTCAACTTAAAGCTATCTTGGTCCTTGGAAAATATGTATGATACTCAGGAACTAAAACAAAGACAGGAAAGTAACATCCAGAAGGCCATGTGTAGGAAAATATAGCCTAAAAGGACTTGACATACCTTTGGAACAGCTAAGCACTAGTCAAGCAGATTCTCCAAAGTAAGTAGTCAGGTAAATCAAAGTATATATGCCAATATTTGCTGAACATCTTTGAAAACAGCCTGGGGCTTCTTAATCGTGAAAGACATTCACAAGAGTATTACACAGTAAGAATTTGGAAATCTCGTATATTTTCCTTTCTATATGCTTACAGATACTTTCATTGGAAAATGAGGACTTCCCTTTAAAATTAGCAATTTCCTTTTTTTCCACTCAAATTTATTGAAAAAAAAAACCAAATGAACAAAACACCAAAAAAACTCCTTTGAGGTTTTGTTTCAATTTCATATGAAAAAGGCCATTTCTAGAAATAAGGGAACATTTATTTCAGTATGCCATTCAATGAGAAATTACTGAGTTCCCCCAGAGGTAATTCACTGGTTTGCTTCAGGCAGTAGTAACAAAATAGTCTCTCTCTACCTAGCTTTCATTTAATAGATTGATGCAGAAACTTAAGGGACTATGAAGTGGAAAGAACTAGATAAAGTAGAAGAGGTTCAGAGGTGTTCTTACAAGCTGATTATCATTAAAGATAATACTAATATCATGACTGTTTCAGTTTTCATTCATTTTTTTCTATTTAATATTAAATATGGCTTTATTATACTCTGTCTTATACTGTTTAGAACTTCCATACTTCATCAGCTCATCAGACTTGACTTCAAAAAGGTTCCCAAAAAAGGGAAAATTTTTGTTCTGATTGCTGTTTGTGTTACTATTAGCTTTTAAATGCAGCTCAAAAAAAACCACACGGCAGTAGGGGCAAGGATAAACTATTCCGAAGACTTTTAACGGTACTTAGGTTTCTAAAAAATGCCTTTAAAATAATTTTACTACTAAACTTTTACAGAATTCAACTGATTTTTTTTTTTTTTTCTAATTCAGGTTATGGTATAAACATTTCGGCTATAGTGTGTTTGCCACCTTGCTACGGTCACCCAGTGCCTCAGCCTATTTAGCAATCACATTCAGTCTTTCTCAGTACAGGAATAAAGACATCTCCTTTTGTGGAAAAGGAAAGTTTCGTACATTTCCACTTCCCTAGGTAAATTACCATGTAATCTTCCTTTTCCTTATTCAGGATATATTCAGGTTCTAAGATGTGTAATGTCAATGATCATCTAATGTTGCTAAGCAGTTTTTTATACAAAAATATTAATAAATATTTCAGCTATCTATGTAATATGGACCAAAACTACATTATGAAGAGAAAGTAAAAACAAAATTTAACTCATTCAAATGTCTTAGTTCAAAATTATAGTCAAATAGCACAATGATTTATCACATGAATGCAGAAATGTATATACATAAAGGATTGTGTATGCTCCTTGAAGTACTCCCTCTGCTATTTTTCTACTCCCTCTGCTATTTTTCTACTCCCTCTGCTATTTTTCTTCTCCCTCTGCTATTTTTCTAAAGTTCCACCCTATATATTCTACTACAGTGAAAACATACTAGATTTTATTTTTTTGTTATAAGCAATAACTGATGACTTATTGTCATAGTTTAAGGGTTTAATACACTTATCTATGTTACAACTTTTGTGGCTATGTATTCCTTGATTTACATGCACATGTAAAACTCTAGAGTAGCTAGCTAAGTCATTTATAGCCTATTCACTGGACTTCACTGGTATTACGTTTTGTACTTTCTATTGTTGTTGTTAAAAATGACATTAAATTCTTTACTAGTATTTCTTCCGTAAGCGTCACATAGGCTTAGACTATCCAAACCACCAAAACCTGTTTCGAAGTCTGCAGCTCTGTGAGAGTTTTACATATTCCTATGATACCAATGGGTCATGAAAACTCTGGTGTCTTTGCCTTCGTGACAAAGATTAACAGGAACAGAAGACGGCTTGGCATGAACCCATTTTGTGACAAAAATTGCAATGAGAATACAAAATAGCACAATATTAATCCATTCTCATGAAAATGATGGTAATGAAAATGAGAAATGGCATCAACTAAATCCATTTTCATTACTCTGTTATGATTGCAATCTTGTAGCTCTCAGATAATGTGCTGAGTGAAAAGATCTATATTTCAGCCACATTTTTAATGCCTTTGATGAACATCTCCTTACCATTATACACCATTTCATTCTATACTTTGAATTCTTGTTTTAAAAAGCTTCTAGATCAGTTGCAGGTATCTAAACTTGACAGAATATTTATTAATGGCCCTTAAAAATGGTCCATAAAAAGCAAAGTCATGGACCTCTGTAGAAACTGGCATTGCATTACCTCATTAGTGAAAATGCAGAATTCCCTATGTTTGTAATAAAATTATGTAAAAATGCAGACACATAGTACAAAATTGCAAGTGCTTAAATCAATCTTATTTTCCTTTTAAAAAAGTCTTAAAAAGTGTTCTACTGAATGAAAATGAAAAGTATTTTTTAGATCCCAATACTTAAGATACTCAGGCTAAGAAAGTTGGGTCTGTCAGCCTCAAGAAGAGAAGGTTGTGTGGAGACCTCATAGCAGCCTTCCAGTATCTGAAGGGGGCCTATAGGGGTGCTGGGGAGGGGCTCCTCATTAGGAACTGTAGTGGTAGGACAAGGGGTAAAGGGTTAAAACTTAAACAGGGGAAGTTTAGATTGGTTACAAGGAGGAAATTCTTTCCTGTTAGGGTGGTGAGGCACTGGAATAGGTTGCCGAGGGAGGTTGTGAATGCTCCATCCATGGCAGTGTTCAAGGCCAGGTTGGACAGAGCATTGGGTGAGATGGTTTAAGTGTGAGGTGTCCCTGCCCATGGCAGGGGGTTGGAACTAGATGATCTTAAGGCCGTTTCCAACTCTAACTATTCTATGATTCTATAATTTAGTTTTAGACTATAATTACAATAATAATGTAATTATTATTCGTAAAAGAACAGTTCGAACAAAAGTGAATTATCAATGTGTATGCATGCCCCACTCTTTCATATACTTACACCTATCATATTTCTAGCTCTATACTGCCATGCTTGCATTTTTGCAAAGCTTAAACAACTCCCTGTATTTTGATTTCCCAAGCACCACAGAACCTGACACCCAAAGAATAGGATTAATCATACTCTATAAATACAGCTCAGTGTTTCAACATGAAAAATTGAGCAGCCTTACAGCTGCAGAGCTATTTTGAATATTACAGCAGGAACTTCCACATTCCTACCTTCGGCTTTTTGCATGACTACTTTGTGTCCATGATCTCTAAGAATTCCCCTTCTGCCTACCATCATAATAAGGTTACTGCAGGACAATCTCTGTAAATGATAAATACAGGATTTTCAAATACTTTCTCTGGCTTTTTTTTAAATAGATGTGACAAAGTGTCCAACTAGCAAATTACCCCAGCAAATAAAAATCTTGCTTGTGATTTTGGCTGAATTACAATAAATGCCATCCAAACACAGGGGAGTGATCCATGATACTCTCTTTTCACAGTTCCTACCATAAACCCAAGAAATTTGGTCACAAAAGTCTTGATAAAGTGATAACACAAACCTCCTGCCATGCTAGTGTATCATATGTTCCTGAGATCATGAGACACAAAGATGCTGTAGCCCTACTGCAACCTGGGCACCTATAGCACTTGGATAACAGCTTTTTTTCCGCATGGCCTGTTCAATGCAAACCTATACAGGCGTTCCTTTCTGTTGCTATAAACAAAAACATGAAATGGAGGGGGGGGGGGGGGAAGTTGATCAAGTGGCTGCATGGTTCTGAGTTGCTGTCTGGGTTTGCCCAACATGAACATCAACCTAAAAAGCAGGACAGTACAGGTCAGTCAAAGGTACATGTGGAAAGTTTTCGATCATACATTAAGCTTGCAAAAACACCCATAATACCTTAAAGATTTGGAATAAAACTTATTCCAGGAAAAAGTATTTATTTAGGCAGTTGAAGTCTGGAGCCATAAGGTCTTCTTAACTTCTGTTTCCCTTCTTATAAAAATCAGTGTATGCAAGTTAGAGTTTTAGAAAGTAATTAGTATAACTTATTGTATTAGATATCCATGTCTTTTCATGTGTCTGAATTTATTGTTTTTCTTTATGATTGTTTCTGTAAGTTATGGATCAGTGTGTCACTGAGATTTTTTTTATTAGCCTGAGTGTTGTTTGCCTTCACTTGCAATCAGAAACACTGGTACGTTTGCATCAAAGCACTATGTGAAAAAAAAGAAGCAGTGAACTCAACCTGATTTCACATAATTTACTGGCTATACAATTCTTCATAGTTCTCCTGAGAAAGAATTTAATGATAATAAAACCTAGCTTTATTAATCTACTCATTTCTAAAATATATTAGCATGGGAAAAATCTCAGAAATGCTAACATAGTGCAATTTTGAATTAACTTTACAGTCTTGCCTTGTCCACTGCGCCTTACCCTATCACACTAAGTCTACTGTTGGTCCTGTAATCCTGATAACATTCATAACTGATCAGTTATCTTCAAAGCATAGTCATTGTTACTTTTTATTTTCCCCATCACAGTTTTGAAGTTTTAAATTAAAAGAAAGCAGATAAAGTATATTGATTCAGAATGGTATTAAGCAACAACTCTGCTCTGCTTTTTATCATACGAGCAACTACCTATTTTTTTAAAGAAAGTTGTTTCATCTTCACTTGAATAGTAATTTACATTCTCAGCTGCAGTATCAGGCAGGACTAAAATTCTACATAGATTATATAAACCCCATTTCAAATTTTATTCAAAAAGACCCTTGAAATATTGGATAAGTTGGCTTTGTCTCTCTTTTCTTACCCATGGAGTCTTTGTGCCATGTCTAGCTATCTGTCTGTTTAACAATATCAGGATGCTGCCTCACAGGAGCTAGCTGATACAGTTCTTATGAACAAAATGATCTCTCCAGGCAGTGATATCAGACACTGTCTTCAAGGTGATCCCGGTTCTTATGTAGAGTTAGTGTTATCAAATCACATTTATAGTTTCTTGAAAATCGTATCTAGGGCAGTTTTTTAAGAGATCTATGCCAGTGTAGACAGCAGGGAATCATAGCACTCAAATCTCAGCATATTTAAAATAGAACTACTTGAACCAAGCAAAAGCTGAGTGGTCTGGACCATTTGAAAATTGCTCCTGAACACCCCGATTCTCTGACTGAATTTCTTTGTGTAGGTTCAATGATTTTTCTAAGGACAGATGTTATATTAAGTTGCAGTGCCCTTCACAAAGTTGATGTGTCAACTACTTGATAAAGTACCATTCTTCTATATTCGCTGTGCATTTCAACATGCAGCAGGTAGCCAGAAGACATGATGGCTCCTGGCTAAAGAATTCAGAATGAAACATACAGGTTTACAACTGCTGATGACATGATCAGAAGAGAAAATTAACTAAGTAACTAAGTAACATTTAGCGATAGGTGGACTGAACTCTGATGCATCCAAAAGCAAAAAGAACAAAATGTATGCATACAATTATGTATATGTATATATATATATGAGAGTAAAAAAAAAAAATTTAGAAACTGGATTAACTTTAATTCAGGAGCACAAACTCTCTTAAAAAGAATATGAAAGGCAAAGCACTATGTTTCACTGAAATGGAATTAGGAAGTACATTAATTACTTCTCGCAATGTTTCTTCCACAACAGATATTGAAAAATGATCTCTATAGCACACATTTGACAATATAGGGAATTAATTTGTGCATGTGTGTGTGTGATTAATACTCTCTGATGTAATGAGTTCTTTATACTGTTTTCCTGTACTCCAGTCATCTATATTTTCTTAGATCACCTGTTTTTCTATTAGGAGGAGTAGAACTGCTAGTTTTGTACCTGACTGAATCAGGCTGAGTAAGCTTCACCTTAGTGGAACAATGAAGCACATACAATACAGGCAAAGCCACTGGTCTGCAGGAAAGTAGCTGTGTGTTTACAGTAAACATCTGTAAAAAGGCACATGTTAAAAACTCCAGAACAAAGTGACTCTCTGCTTTCTGAGCAAAAACAATACTTTTCATTGTCAGTCCTATTGAGATTGCTCAGAGGGAAGCAGAGTTAGGTTTCCATTCATCTGGAATTCTGAAACAGTGCCAACAATTCTGCATTAGAAGGAAACTGAGGAGATAGTGATCTGTACATACACTTGAACATTTTTGTAGATATGAAAGTTTCTTGAATTGTGCATGAGATTGTGTACATATATGTATGTATATATTACATGTATTCATATATATATATATATATTTTAGAAAGTCCTGCAAAAATCTTTCTACACAATACTGTTGCAATATATCCTTCCGTTAAGGTTAAAGCAGCAGCCCATAGTAACAAGAAGACTTGCAATGCATGTGTCTTTGAAACAGTAATCTATGATATCCCCAAGTTAAAAGAATTATCAAATTGTGCTGTAGCAGATTCTGTCTGCCACAGGTGAAAACTATGCTTTGTGTCTGCTTAACAGCTACCAAAATGACTGTTCATAAAAATGGCAGGCAAATGATGTCCTGTACTACTGGTGATATCTCAAAGACTGCTAGTTGCTCTCCACCCTGGTTTTCATTACTGAATCTCACAATTCAGTGCTGCATTGTTTTGCAGATTTTAGTAGAACACAGTGTATAAAGTAATCTCTGTGTAAGAATATGGTTTGTACAAGTATATGAATTGATTGCCATCCTGCTAATGAGCTGGGTATAAACAGTTTATATCTTGAGCTGAAGTACTACCATTTCTTAGGGCTAGAAGCACACATATCATCTCTGAATCTGTCACAACAACACAAGCTTAATAAAAGCAAGGAGACATAAAATGAAGACTACACCAAGTGGCATGATAGGGGGATAACACTACCACTTCTAATTAACTGTGTTGAATTTGCACCTGATACAGGAATGGATTGCCATTGACATATTCTTTCACATTTCATGTCAGTGTGAGATGCTGCCAGTAATGTATCATACAAATATGCCATTAAACATAGTGTAAAAAGGACTTTCTATACAAAAGAAAATCCAATAAAAGGTAAATATGCAGTCCAGTGTCCTGCCTTGATTACAGGATTGGCTTGTGTCTTTGTTTTTAATCCTTCTATCACACTGTGTCTGACTTAATGTGTGAGGCACTTTACTATGGCATGATTGTTTTCTCAGGTAGCCCACCAGCTGCGGGCCAGCACTTGGTCAAACTGATTTGTTCTTGGCAGGAAGCTAAGAACACATAACACTTTCAATTGTACATTATGACTTTAGGGCTTTGTGGTGTGAAATAGCTAAAAGTGTTAACTCAAGCCTTTCAATAGCATACAGTTTTGTCTCCTAATCAGTCACAACCTCTGCTCTTAAAAAGCCATGGATTAATGGCAGTTTCCAGAAAATACTGTCAAGTTTACAGTGGTTTGGTAATCTCTTACACAGTGTAACTACTCCCATCAATTATGTACTGATTCTTATTCTTATGACAATGACTGTAATGAGAAAAGGAAATTCTACAACATGAATCTTTTCTTTTAATAAAGACAATTGCAAGGATTTGCAGAGTACAAAATTCAACCCACTTTTAATAATCTTGGAAGTGTCATCTGCTGTCCCCTTCAAATACCGTAAGGGAGGTGACGGCTTGGACGTTATCAGTCACAAAAATAGAAAACAGATCTGTGCTTCCTTCAACACAGTGAATCATCATGAAAAGATTATATTGTAAGTGATAAAGGCTGCTACTTATGCAAATTAATAAACAGGCGAGAAATCAATTTTTTTAAATTAGCTAAACAGAAAAGAGAGTAGGGATGAAAAGCAGAGCTTGGTCAAACTGAAATGTTTGGCAAAATTCCTCCTTTTTTCATGTTGAGATGAAAATCTGTCTAATAGTTCAAGAGGATAGATGTTCAGTCCATTCTGCCAGTCTCATTTTTTAGAAAGCTTTGCTTTTTCCAACATGCTGCTGTCTTATACTTTTTCTCTTGTTTATTATTAAGGCTGCTACCTGTAATATGCTACAAAGGCAGCCTGAAAATTCTTTTTTGTTTGTTTTAATTAGATGTTTTGGCAATTAAGGTAATAGGCAACAATATTTCATTGAAATTAAAAGGAAAGAGTATAATAAATTATTCCAGTGACTAATGTTATGTGAATAACATACTGTAATCTTTTTCACTCTGAAAGATAAAAGTTCTGCAATTTAAAGAAATAAACTGGCATATCAAGCATCCTTTATGTTGCATTCATGGGCTTTTAGGTTGTGTAGTATTCATTGATTAGCATAACTGTTAACTAGTGTAGTCATACTGTTGTATTGAATATGGCTGTATTGGCTAAGATGCATAACGCTATGGGATAAATTTAAAAAACTTGGGGGGAGTGGTTCACAACCAAGTTAGTCTGACATTAGTTTAAAATAAAGTATTTGAAATGCAGAACTGAAGAAGAATGTGACAAAATACACCATTGTTTATATGATCATCCAAATACCGTTTCAAAAATTGAACCAGAAAATCTTTTTTTTTCTCTTGTGTAGACAAATGCACATGCCACAGGACTAAGAAAAACTAGACTAATTCTCCATTACATTAGAATCTTTGTGTAAGGCACATGTAAGTTCTTGTTCTTTAGATACAGCTGATGGTTTTTAAATACAGTTCATAATACTGCACCTAAAATAATCTGAAGATGATCTGAATACATGCAAGACTGTGAGTTGTTATGTTGCACTTGTGGTTATAGAAGGGGAGATAACATTTAAGAGCAAAAGAAGACAGAGTTTTATTGAAAAATGTTTACTTAAGGCTACTCAGCACAAACGAAGCACGATAAGCTTCATTGTTTCAGGGTCTAATGCTAGAAGCATCAGTTGTCTCTTAGGACAAAAAGTATTATCATCTATTTTAAAAACAAGAGAACAATTCAAGACTGTGACAAGGTCATAGTGCCCTCATACTTTCCCTCTTTATGCTATAAATCACCATTTAATTTTCGTTATATATATATCCTGCCTGTGTAGATGCAAAATATGACAATAAATGGAAACAAATTATTTCCTAGGTGACAAGTGGGGAAAATATGGACACATTGTAACAAAAAGTGATTTATCCATGTAGCTGTATAATGATAAGGACATACACTTTTTAATAACAAGGTGTCCTAAAGATGTCTTTCTTATATATACGCGGGTATAAATAACTACTGTGCTTTCAGCAATGCACCATTTATCTGTAAAAGAACAAATACTGTAAAGCAGTGGCGATAGAAAAGAAATTCTAAGCAGTAACATTACATATGAGCTACTATATGATTTTCAGAATGTCAGGACACTATTCAATTAGGTTGTCACCTAAAGCAAGCACAGGGTAGCACTGCTCACTACAGAGTAAGAGTTAATGAAAGGAGTAGTCGCTAATGAAAATCTGCCTTCACACTGAGTTTAACCCTCACTCTCACGGATGAGAAATAATACATTGAAATTAGCCTGATAATTAGAGGGCATTACAGAAAGTAATGCTGATGTCCTGAAATGACAAGGGACATTGCTTTCAGAATAAACATAAATACAGCAGTTACATAGTCACAGGTTCATGGCAGTGGGGAGGACAGGCTCAAGAAGAGGGGAAGCAGTGGAACAGCTAACAGCTCCAGAATGTCTCCCTACAACTCTGCAAATGGAATTTAACAACAACAACAACAACAACAACAACAACAACAAAAAACCAAAAAAACAACCCACAGATGAAACAGGAGGATGTGCTACTCAGTAAAAAGACCTCTCAGCTCTTCGTTTTGGTTTTCAAAACATTTTATTTCAAACACACAGTAGTGCATAAAGAAATTGGAAAACACAGGGCTAATTCTATAGCTGAAGGAGGAGCTGTGCTACATGGCGTTTCATTTGGATCAGGAACGTGTATTTTAAGTGAATATCCTCACTGCCCTCACTTACAGTGCTTCAGATCACATCACATAGCAGATGAAGAGTACTCCTTTCAAACAAAATTAAACCAGAATATATACCCCTGACGTGTAACTAATAAACCCACCTGCTAACAGGCATTCAAGTCCCCAGGTAGAAGCCACAGTTAATCCAACCTATAGACTCTGAAATGCATAATGTGGATACCAAACCTTCCACACAAAGGGTTTTGTTATGAAAACCCACTCCAGTTGGGACACAGTACTTACTGTGTTGGCCTGAATCTTTTTGGCCAAAGCTACCAGATGCGCAAAAAGGCAGCATGTCTGGGGTTTTTCACAGCATGCCCACTACTTTTCTGAAGTTGCTCTGAGCAAGTATTGTGTTGCAGTCTGAGAAATAAATATTCACTGTAACCACATTTCCTGTTTAAGAGCTATAAGGCAGAACACACAGAATCTGGGTGTCTACAGAGCTCTACTTTAGACAAGCTCCCATGAATCCTCCTTTTTTTCGTGCCTGAGCAGTACTTTTATAAACCAGATTTTACTATTTTAACTTCAAATTATCAGTTTACACTAAAAATGACCTCACTTGGAGGACTCATATTAAGAAAAAGAAAGACTCAAGATATATAAAAAAAGAAGATATTAAAAGCTACATTGATTCTTCCTTCCAGAACCACAGAAATAATTCTTCTTCAGTGTGTGAAACAGATAGTCTTACTTGATCTCTTATAACGCTACTTTCCCTAACATTTCACTAGGTACTCAGATTTGACAAGGTTAGGCTTTGTAGACAAAAATCCAGTCTTGTGGTGGACATCAACCAGTGGAAACTCCATTGCTTCCATTTCTTTCTCCCAGTTTCGAACTTCTACATTTAGTTTCTGTACATTACTTTCTGTTATGTTTACAGTATGTGAAAAACATTTCACTAATATGAAAAGTTGCTGTTAAGATACTTTGAGGTAACCTGTTACTCCTGCATTTAAAAAGCTACATTCTTGAATTCTATCTCAAGCAGTTCTATTCAATAACGCCTCAAAGATTTTCTCAATTCTCATCAGCTTCCCTTTACAATTTTCAGCAACAATGATATTACACCACTGGTTTCACCACAAGCATGTACGAGAATAATCATCCCTTTAATTTGCTTTCTGTATTTTATTGTTAATTCTGTTTATATTTAAACATTATTTTCACATTAGAAAGAATTTTATGAGTAAATGTATTTGCTATAGAAACTTTTCCTTTGAAATTTCCCAATTTTTACATGACATATTTACACTCTGTAATATACAGTATTATACGACAACAGAATTTTGCACTTCATAGACATAAAAGCATCACTGTGATAGTCTACAAAAATAAAATTACTTAGAGATTTAAACAATTCACAAACATTGTATTAATTGTATGTCGATAAATAGGACTTGAGCATTACACCTCTAGTTCAATAGCTTAACATATGTATGGAAGGAGTAGAAAAATCAGTTTGGATAGATGAAAAAAAGTCACTGACCATTTTTTTTTTTGTTTTCTTCATAGATATTAATGGAAACAAAACTGCTTTCTTTTTTTCTCCCTGAAACAAACCCTAAATTGTGGCCACCTCAAAACTGAATATATAATTTCTGCTTCATGAAGGTGGCATTAACCTTCTAGCCTAAGCAGCTCAGGTGTTTTCTAAATGTTCTACATCGTTATACAATTTTTAAATACCACAATTTGAATTTTTCTCAGTATTTCAATGAAGCTAACCCAAATTGTATAATATACGTAACAATTCAGTGAGCAAGTAGACAAAAGTGTAACTACATAAATTACAGGCTAAGGCCCTCCACAAGAAAGTGCAAGAAGTAGCTTAAGCAGGAGACTCCCACAAAAATCCCTGTTAATCTCTTGACTACTGAAGAAGATAAACAGCTCCACAGTTTCAAGATTACTACCTATCCTGGAAGAACCTAATATCCTTCCTTCCTTTTGTCACATTGAAATCTTTCAGACATTTTAAATGCCTATGAAGGTTGAGCTACATAACCCTAATTTCCATTTCTTTATAGAACAGTGCTTTGTGCACCCACTGAAAGGTGTGTGTACCCCAGCAGTGACCTATTTATATGCTGTTAGCATCCACTCAACCTGTGAAACACCTAATGTTGAACAATTATAGATCCTTGAAGATAAAAAGAAAACAAAGTCTATAAGCATCTAATGAAAAAAAAAAAAAAAAAAAAAAGGCCATAGAGTGGCTTCCTTTCAACCACTTATTTATATGAGCAGCTTTACCTAACCATTGCTTTCAGGCTTCATAGAATATTTATCCTATTTATTTTTGCAGTATTGATGCACAAAATAAGGACAGCTACTGTCTTCCAAAGGAACACACTGTCTGGGATTCATGCAAAATCAGAAATCTAGCAAAAGGTTAGAGGACAAGACACAGCAGTAACTTGACAATATGTATGTCAAGAGTATGACAAGATATTCTTACAGCCTTCATCAATGAATATCATTTATATAAAAAATGAACCTTTGTCTCTTTAGATTTAATAAATAATTATTATGATTTATAATTGCTGCAATAATTGGACTGATTCAGGAAGTCAACGTGCAAGATATATTTATAGCTAATAACAGCTTCTTCATCATGTACCTTGAAAATCTTTATTAACCTTAAAGAATCTTTCACACTTTAGTATGAAATTTACATTAAATACATTTTAGGATGAAGGTGACTTTTACTACAACTCTTGTCCAAGGCATGCTTAGCAACATACACACAGTCATCAACACTTTGAGTGACAGATTATGATCTAATCTGGCATTCCATTTGCCCAGGCAGTTTTTCAGTATATTTGACATTGATCATCTGTCCATTTGATTTGTTAACTTTATAAAAAGTGGGGGTTTGTACAAAACAACTAGAGGCTTGTAACTTAGTATAGAAAATGCTGTTATTTTTTATTTTCCTTCGTCATAATGATCTTTTCCAGAGAAATGGCTTTGACTGGTGAAAGCAGTTACATTATTTTTCTTTCTCTATCAACTCTCCTTAGCTAAATGAGCCTCAGGAATTTGGGGTTCAAATGTGACTAATTTGACTGGCACAAGAGAATGGATACTAGACTGACAGAATGGGGAGATAGCAACCAAATGCATCAGTATGGACATGAAATTATCATGCTGCTGCATCTATCATAGTCTTGTCAGCATGTCCGCTCTATAACAGATCTTATTTCTTATAAATCTTCTATCTACCAAACATTTATGAAAACAAAACAAACAAACAAACAAACAAAAAAAAAACAGAAACCACAAACCAGGAGGAGAGTGTATGACAGGAGAAAGAAAACCAGGTCTCCCAAATAGTGTTGGGAACACGAATTGTTTAAAAAGATCGTACTTTTAACATTCATTACATAACACTTTCACAGAGGGGGAGTCTTCTAAGAAAAAGGTAGATATTAAAACCTACATACTTTTCCCCTACTCATGTAAAAGCTTGCTGATACTATTTTGGATGTGTACAAAGTATAAGAACTGAAGGAAAACATGGATGAGCCTGTGTGAAAATGTCCACACCTTTTCTGCAACATAATTATAACACTGGTCCCAAATTTGGCAAATATGTTCATGATTTGTTAAAATTTGTACAGATTTTTCAGATAAATTACTTGCCTATAATACAGATAAACTGATTTTTAGTTCTCCAGACCAAGGAGTTTACTAATGACTAAACAAAAAAATTCTGCTTCCATTTAGCCTTAAATACACAACTATGCTCCCCTGAACCATATTGTTTCTCCAGAAACACTTTTTTGAACAGGATTGGCTGCTTTGTGCTTACAGTAAAAATGATCCTTTTATGCATCTCAAATAATTACATTACCAAAGTACCTCCAAATGTTATTATCAAAACATTGATTACTTTATTAAAAAATCACTGGTACCTTAGAAAACTACCAACTCAATTTTGAAGAATAAAAACTTAACTTTAAAAGCAAGCATTGATTAAGAAATTTGTTAAAATTCAGTGAAAATGTGGGAATTCTACAGCTGATAATATTTAAACTGGTGGGTCCAGGGTGCTGCCTGGCACTGTGAGGACATACAGGCATTTTTACTAGTTGAGATACTTAATACTGTGTGCTGTTTGCAATGCCTTACGTGTGGTCAAGATTTGTGGGGGTTTAACTGTTGTTCCACTACTGTTCTCATATATTTCAAAAGAGAGATGTGTACCAAAGGTTTGACAAGTGTGGTTTTTCATTTCCTGCTCATCCTTAAATCAGTTCACAGCATAATACAGTCTAGTCAAGGGGCTGCTGATTTCCTACGCCTTTTCTTGTTGGAAAATGTACTTACTAGACGTCAGAAATGCACAATCTCCTCTGGTGTGTAGTTCTTCCTTATTTAATTCCTTGTCTTTAAGTTAACTTAACTACAGATGTGTGAAAAACAAGTGACACTTTTGTTGTACAATATTATGAACCTGAAATGCAACCATGTATAAACAAGGTGTGCGTGTTTTGCTACATTTAAATCATTTCAAATATGTCATGTTAAAATTATATTCTATGTTTCTAATACATTTTCAGTAAATATTTATATGTCTTTCACATTATTATCTCTTTCTCACAACACACCTTGCTTTAGTAAAGGCTAGATATTACTGCTGATACTTTGAAAAGGCCTTTGGACAATGACTATCGTTGTCCCGTTTACTTCAGAAAAGAGATTTAGCCCTAAATTAGATGAATGTTGTATTTTAATGAAATTGCTTAAAGACTTCTTACTAATCACCATCTTCAGAAGTATAAAGACACATCATTTCATTTCAGTAATAATGCCACAGTCACAACTGCTTTATTCAACCTATACGATAGCTTTCATGGTTAACATAGCCAAATTTTGTACACCAAGAAATGACAGTAATTCAGGCTTTCTTACAAAGGTAAGTAATTAACAATTGTACCAACTATACTTTGTACAAATATTGCTTAAAAATATGTTACTGTATCTAAGTAAAATCCCTTAAAAACATCATGCATGTTAACAATTATGAGATCGAATCATAAAATATAATGAGAAAAAATGGGTATTTATTAAACTGAAATTCAAAACTCCACTGATCTGGGAGCTCTCCATCCTAGCTGGGTGGACTAGAATGTGTGTGTCTTAGAAATGAAAAAAAAATTAAAATTCAGAAGATGCTTTCTTTGTTTTTAGTGAACAGACAAAAGCTTTTGCTAGGCTATGTTAACAAGTACAAACATTTAGTCATTAAATTACTTTTGGAAACATTTTCAACTTTTCCTGTGTGAAAATAATATGTGAGATCTGGGCATAATTTTTAATTATCATCATACATTCTAAGACAAACACAGTTGTTTATTCTGTGAGCAGTAACTCCTAAACCAGGTACATTCTATATAGTTTGCATATTGTTTGCTATTGTCAGCCTGGAGAGTGGCAACAGCATGAAAACAGTAATATCAAAATTAACTTTAAACACCTTGGGAATATGTTCATCCTGTCAAGTATATAATCATATAATTGCTTTTTAATATTTGCTGTCTTAAAAAAGCACTAAAAGCCCTGTAACCTCTTATGCTTTACAAAGTAAACTCAGAAGTATATAGGCCTACATATAGCCCAGACTTTATCTTTCTAATCTGGTGATGAATACAGCAGGCCACCATCTGGTGTGCATGTACATCAACAACTAAAATACAGACCTATAGTCTAATAATCACAAACTTTAACTGCTACTTACCACTTCTTTCCAGATACAGAAGGTCTCAGATTATATTTGACAAGAAAACCCGTAGAAAACAAGCATACGATTAACTGTTTTTGTTCTGGATTTCAGACGCAGACAGTGAAGCAGGGAGAGCTTTTCTGTTGCTAAGGAGACCTGACGCTGAGGATTTAATGACAGCATCAGGTGGTATTGTGCTGGAGATTGTGTGCTTGAGGAACTAGACAGCAATCCTGCTGATAAGAAGCAAGAATTAATTCCAAATGTTTTCAATTTGTTTTACCAGAAGAATCCTTTCATTGCTTAAATATTTTAATTTGATAGTAGATGCAAAGAATTTATATTAGCGGTAGGAAAATATATAACAGTGAAACATAATCTGTGTGGAAGCTTGTTAGATAGATAGTTAATCTTCATAAAAACTTTATTTCATATGTAACGTTTATAAAATTAATACTCTATTTCAAGTTTTTAGCCTGAAGAGGATACATATTTTTCTTCCTCAAAATATTTGTTTTTAAAATAATAACTTGTAAAAATGAAGACTTTATAAATTCTTCCATTTAAGTTCATGTGAGAAAGGAAACCAAAGAAGAAATATTTCCAACAAATTCCATACTCATAGAGGCCTGGAACTATTAAAATTCAGGGATTTATATAATACTCAGTCATTCATTTAGATTTGTAAATGTTTTTATTTTGTTATGTGAAAACACTACTGTAATTTTAAAACAGTATTTCTGCTCACAGCCTGCAAAGTGTCACCTGTCAGAATGTAGGTTGATACGTGTCTTTGGTAGCTCAAAATTATATTTAGTAAAGTATTTTTCTACTTCACAAATCATTCGGAGTTTCATTCCCCCCTGCTGATTAGGAGATCATTGTTAGATGGATAAATATCATAAACAAGATTATCTAAAAAAAAATAATTATTAAAATATCACATGCTTACTTTTTTGTTATTACATCTAAGTTCTAAGATATTTGTTAATTGGGAAGTTTATATAAATACACAGAAATAATAATTTATATTTTATTGAGGGTCTTTCATTCCAAAGTATTTTACAAAACTTTGTGTCCCAACACTACATAATTCTGGGAAGCCTGTTGACTGTCTTCACAGAAGCAGCTCCTTTTCTTCAAGGATAAAGCTACTGCAACTTTACTCTCCAAACAGAGCAGGAAAATCTGCCATTTCAAAGGTCTAAACCAAACATCACATAAGAGCAATTGATCTATCTGCCTTTGAAGATAAAGATTGATTCAGTCCTACTGAGATTTAAGTCTGTTATCTCCAGGCTGCTTAGGTGTTTTAAACCTGAAGATAACACCATCAATAGGCCTCACCATTAGCATCAAAGGGAATTTCTGATTATGTCAACACTAGGTCTAAGCAATACCTCTACCTCCTGTCCTTAAAAAGAAAAAAAATAAGGAAGGAAAAAAAAAAAAAAACCAAACAACCAAGGAGCAGGAGAATCTTGCTTAGCAAAATGTTATGAATTTCCCTATAATACTTACCCTTTGGATCTTAAACAATACTGAAAAAAATTGTTTCATGTTGATCTGTAAAAAATTATTTCATGGTCAAACTAATACTTAATGAAAAAAATGGTTCAGGTTGAACCAACTATTTTTTTTTGCTATTGATTTTTGAGCAAGAGTGTGGAGGTTCAAGCTAAGGAGTACAGTTGTCTTTTACAAAAATATCAACAGCAACAAAATAATATTAAGATTAATTTGGATCAATATAGGTAATCCTGGATTAAACAGGTTGATGCCTTTTCAATTAAACATTTCAATGTTATCTTAAGAAAAATTTACCTTCAAATGAACAATGTTGTGAATGCAAAAGAGCTTCTTTTTGAATAGAAAAAAATAAATGTGTTGGCATTTCACAAATCAACCCTGCTCTAACTTTTTTTGAAAAATTAACCCATACTTTAGCCCAAGTTGCCACCTGTTTTGATTTTAATTTTTTATTCTAGATAACTTCTTCCCAATTCTTCTTTGAGCAAATGCAATACTTGTCAGAACCAGTAAAAAAAATACCACACAGATTATGCTGAGAAAGAGCTTTGAAAACCTCCTGGGATGAGCCTTCCTAGAACGTACCGCTACAGAGTATAATATGAAAAAGAATATACAGTATTTGAACAGAAAATACTGCATGTACACTCACCTTTCTTATCTTAGAGTTAGAAAGAAGGGCCTTGGAGAGGCTCCAAGAGTGGCTTTTAGGAAAACGTAAGATAAAATTATTCTGAAGTTTTTTTAATAGGCATAATTATTAATGGAGGTTAACCAGCAACAAAAATGAAAAAAAAAAAAAAAACAAAACAAAAACAAAACCAACCCAAACCAAAAACCTAACCAAAACCCTGCATTAAACATGACAGCAATTGAGAACATGTAAAAATTGAAATAAAATAATTTCAGGGTAATTTCATCAAAAACATACATTTATTTATTGAAATCTCTTTTGGTCAGCTGTGTAAAACACACCACACAAAGGGTGAAAATATCTTAAATGAGTCTGTGCTTTGAATCATTGTGACCTATGGTATCTTTTTTCCTTCTGATTTTAGGTGTGCATGTGTTATAAAAAGCATTAAGAATGTTTTATTATTTCTGAAAAGACAGAAAGAACACTCCTTCTGAGAAACAAGAAGATATACTTAGACAGAGAAAGTCCCACGGGCTACAAGATTTTGCAAAAGAACATGAACTAAAAGAATCACAGAGAGGGGGTGGAGATCTGAATTTTATGCAGAGACTAAAAACCTGCTGAGAAGACTGGGAAGCACACAGTCCTTACAGGCCACAAATGGGTCAAAGGAAGATCATGTAGATAGTATTATAACTTTAAAAGTTGCTGAAGACTGGAAACCAAGCTTAGGGGGGAAGAACTCTTAGTGGTGACAAGAATAAGAAGGGGCAGAGCTGCTTATAAATCATTTTCATTTCTAGCCTCTACATGCAATTTACTCTTTTTCTTATTTAAAATATTCACTGCATCAGCGGCTTTTGAACAAAGCCATGCTCTTTTTGGCTGAAAAACTTTTTTTGCTTGTTTGTTTGAGGGGTTTTTAATGTAACTCCTGAAGGAAAAAGAAGCACATCCATGTTGTGAGTGAAACAAAGAATTTTTCAGTCTTGAACAGCTCCAGAAGGCCAGCAACAGTGAGGAGATTAAATAAAATAAAATATTACAACAAATCAGACAAAAGAGATGATGATAATGATATGTGTTTTCTTCAGGTGAGTACAAAGTAGTTCCATTTTTATAATTTTTTTTATTTTGAAAGACTGTTAGGGCAGCTGGAAAATAACAAAACTGCTTGATCATTCAGCTGGAGCAGCACAATCGACCAGACTGATTGTTCTGGCCATACAGGTTGAGCTTGCTTCTGCTGTCAAGACGATCAAGGTGGGAACAAAGTAAAGCCACTTCCCTGGCTGCCCAGCTTGATCCAGGAAGGTGGTATCACAATACCAGAAGCTTGGTATCACAATGCTGGTGACCCTTCGAGGCCTGATGGAGTTGGCAACTCTTCTTTCAAGCAGTCTGCAGGATTAAGTTCATCAGGCAATGAAGATGAGATGTATGTTTGAAAAATGCTGATTGTATGCTTTTTTAATACCTATTTTTTCCTAAAATTTAATTTAGCAGACACTTAAAAAGTCAGAAAAGCCTGAAGGAACCTCAACTGACTGTTAGATTAAATTAAGATCCTTGTATACAGAAAATTTATGAATGCCAAAATGCTTTTCTGAATTAAAGCCACTTGTTACAATCTTACTTCCACTCTAAATATTCCATGCTATACATAACCGTAATGGGACAGTTAGAAGCACTTTCTAAAATATGAGAGAAAGGGTATGATGATAAACCACACTAAAAGGTTTTGGTTCTTGTTGTCACTGGACATTATGGCTGAATACGCTGAAAATTTTCTTTCTGTAGACCTGAGGCCTGAGGCCATGAGGTATGTGGTGAAGGGATTAACAGCAAAGCCCTGATAGGGGGATGGGCTGCTGATGTGGGAGATAAGGCTATTCTGCAGAAGTCGGATGGGCCTTAATGACTGCCTTGGCAGGGCTAAGGAGGGAGCGATGTTAACATGTTAACTTTCAACGTTTCTGTTTCACCCTTGCAAGAACCACAGCCCCTGGGCAGCTTGACTAAAGATAATTGAAATTATCATTACCCCTCATTTAAAATAAAAAACACACCAAAATGAGAATGTCCTTGTCCTCTGCCCACCCCCATCTATGATGGCAGAAACACAAAATTTGACTACAGTCTAATCTCCACCTCTCACTAAAATCAAATTTCACATTTGTACTCCTTCATGGCAGAGGATGAGAGTATGACCTCACTCTGCAGACAAGTAGACAAGATTACTCCTTTCTCCTCCCCAAAGCAAGGATGCCTGTTTGGTAAGATCTGAACCTCCAGCTATGTTGGATGATACCTAGGGTAGAAACTGAACTCAACGGCGTAACAATTGGTTATTTTTCTATAGGAACTCAGTTAATCACTGACTAGTTTTGGATTTTAGCACTAATGCAGTAAGTGAATTTACCAATGGAAATTCTGAATTTGTACTTCCTTTGCTTCAATAAAGCACACTATGTGTGACTCCGTAATCCTGAAAGTTCTTATTGCCTGTGACTGGACTTACACTGTTGAACTGGTTATAATTAGAAATTAAACCTAGCTGCACTCAGCCTCTCTGACCTCTGAGGACTGGATGGAATGCAAGGGGTTTTGTTTTTATGTTTGTTTTTTTTTTTTTGCCAAATTTCTATTTTCTAATGCAACACTTTTGAAAAACCAAATGCTTGCTTTGAATGAATCACCATTATGAAAAAATAAGAATCTCAGACTACTGCTGAATTAATATTGAAAAGGATGGAACTGTCTTGGTTAAAATAGGTAATAACTTATGTTCTGTGATGGAATTATCCTACCTTAAAGGTATTATATAATACTATGTGAAAATATACTACCCAAATGCAATATGAAGGAAAATTTATGTGAAATATCAATATCTGGGAAAACCAGAATTGTAGCAAATTATCCTCACATGTAGCTCAATTTACCAAGATAGTTGGCATCCCAAGCTGTCTGGGAATCCTACCAACAGTGTCCTAATAGAAAACTGTATCACATCAAGTGTACCACCTCATGAATTACTGTTAATTCAAAAATCTGGCAATTTTCTCATTCACAGGTCCTACAGCACAGTTATACCAGCCATATATTAATGTAAAGTATGAAAATAATAGAGATCTAATAAAATTCCCAGGATAAGCAACATAATTCTGATACTTCAAGCTTTGGATATGCAGCAGCAGATGGACAGTAATCAATGAATAAGAAAATTTCTGTTTGAGGAATTAAACTTGGTTTCAGTTTATTTGTTTCAGTTACATGAATGCAGACCAGTGCATAAAGTACAGTATAGCAGACAGTTATAATTAGTAGTTTTCTAGTACTGAAACTTACAGCCAGTGCTATCACTAGTGTTCATGTAATTTATGCTGTTATATACGCTAACAGATATTAAAATATACATATGTATGTGTATGCATACTACTTGTATTTGATCTGAAGATTGCTAAACATATGCCTATTTATAGGAAGAACTACAAATAAAACTTTACCAATCTACCAGAATAATTCCTATTTTAACGGAACATCAAATTCTTTTGACTCCAAAAGGTTCACATTCTTGTACTGGGAGCCCCAGAAGTGAGTGTAGTACTCGAGGTGGGATCCCACAGAGGGGTAGAGAGAAAGTATCACCTCCCTTGACCTGTTGGCCAGACTTCTTTTGATGTAGCCGCAGGGCTGTTCACACAGGTCAATCTCTGCTCAGCCTGTAGTTGTGCTTTGCCTTGACCCAGGTGCAGGACATTCCACTTGGCCTAGATGAGTTTCATGGAGTCTGCACTGGCCCACTTCTCAAGCCTGTCAGGGTCCCTCTGGATGGCATCCCTTTCGTCCAGCATGTTGAGTATGTAACAGTATGTCGAATTAAGTACCACAACCATCTCCTTTCCTGGGTAATTCATACCTCTGAAAAAATATCCTGTAGTAGCTACTCTGCTACTTCAAATAAAAAAGCTCATCCTCCTAGTTCTGGGCACATTTTTAATAGCCTATCAATGTATCATTGAATATCTCATATCAAGAAAATCTTAGAGTTCTCTCTGCCTCTCAATATTGCAGTTCATGTTGTCAGTCATTTAGTTTGCAGCAGATTCATTCCTTCTCCCTTGCTTCTCTTTCCCTTCAGTCTTCCTCACTTCTCAAAATGCCCCCATACCTGGACTACATAGGAATTTCCTATAAATAATTCTATTCTCACTTTAACTGTGCTTATTTTTTTGTTTCATTGTGAGAGATGGTCGCTTTTGGGCAGGAACCATATATTTTCTCACTCCACTGTTAAAAGCATACCTCTGAAGCTACACAAAAACATTAAATAATGAACAATAGAAAATAATTCAGAACTTCTCCTTACCAAAACTTAGATCTGGCAAGATTTCAGGGAAACATTATTGGAAGCAAAGTGGGAAAAGCCATCAGTAAGCTATCTGTAGATTTATGTTTGGTAGTAGCTTAGAGCAGACAGCTCTTTTATCTGTACAGATATTGCTTCACCTCATCTCTACCCTTCAGGATATATATACATATATATATGAAGCCCAATAAATAAAATGAGCACTTCAAAGCACCCTGGTTCATGTTGTCATATTCCATACTGTCAATACCTATAGCTCAGACACTGTACAAGATATATATACATAATAGCGATATAGCATTTTATACATAAGGCATAGTGATTAACATTTTTGTACATTTGGTATGACTACGAAGATCTATCAAGAAACTAGTTTAGTCATTTTACAGTAGAGTTGCGCCTTTTTATTTTAAACCTAGAAAGAGACCTGAAAAAGCAAAAGTATTTTGTTACTGGACAGGCTATTTAATCCCTGGATTACAGTTTGGTTTGTTTTTTGTGGATTGTTGCTTGCTTGTTTTTTCTTTAAAAAACCCAAATATATTTCTACCATTTAAATTATACCTATATTTTCCAGTTCCTGAGTTATTTTTTTCTCATAGCTTTCATCCAAATATCACAACTTCAATAGCTATTATTTTAAGAAAACTACCTAAATACCTGTCACACTATCCAAACAGTTAAGCCTGATGTGCAGATCAGTGGCAAATGCTGGTTTATGCACAAGCAGGTCCAGATTTTCTGATCTGCATTCCCAGAATGTCCTGCAGGACCCTTGTCACTTCTCTCAACTGCTCTGTGGCCCTGAATAAGACAATGTCAAGGCACAATGAAGTATAACACAAGATGCAATGAGAGCAGATTGGGATTCTGGCTAAAACAGGAAGAAGGGGAATGGGAGAGGAGCACATTATGACAGGATGTATAAGGAAATGAGGAATGCATTACTGGGTTCCAGCTATAGAGTGGAAAACTAATGGAAGCATAAGGGTTTTTGTTGCCATCTTTGTTTGAAGGACCAGGGTAAGCACAAAAGAACTAATAATTCTTATCCAGGCATGCAACAAGAGCTGGGTTTATTGTTGTTATTGCTTATACCTCTGCTTGGCTACACCAGCAAAAGCTAGAAAAATTGAATCTGAAATCTCATTACAAAAATGGTGAGGTTCATAGATTTTCAGTAAAGCAACTGTTCTGTCTGCATTTACGTTCTTACATCATAGTAATGTTTACTTTTTTCCAGTATACAGTCTGTAGTCTGGTTTTATAGGGCAAGATATTTTAATATTACTGATGTCTGGATGTCACATCATGTCTGGATGTGTGACCTCAGGACCAGGAAATAGGATGTGTTATTGCTCAGTTTATTTATATAGAAGAAACCTTATTTGTCACTTATGCAAAAGAAAGTACATGAGCTCTGTGTTGTAACTTTCTGGGAAGCGGAGAACTATAGCTATTAATTAATTATCTCTTTCAGAATGCTATAAAAACATGAATGTAGTTTTAAAGTTGATTTTAAATAAAATACATTAACTATTGTCCACAACATGGAGAAATTTATTCATTTTGGCTTCTTTCTACTGAATAATAACCAGTTAAGTCTTTGATATTAAACTACCAAGAATGCTATGCCAAGGTATTAATAGAGATACTAATGTGACTTTCCTAAAGTCCTTGTATGATGTTGGAAAAATAAATTAACATCATTTGTATTCCTGTAGTAATTTAGTCAGGTTTTTTATTTCAGTTTTATGTGCTTTTAAGCAAATAGGTTCTTACACTAAATGGTGGCACAGATTGATACTTTTTGTTTGCTGTGCTTCAATATTCTTAAAAAATAAATCTATTGTTATAATGAAATAGACTATATATAATCTCTTCCCTCATTTCATCTACAATAGACCAGTATAGTTTGTCTTCCTCTATGGCATGCCAGTGCACACTTGAGAAATAAAACCACAGGAAAGCAAAAAAAAAAAGCAAAAACAAAACCCCAACAAAAAAATCCAACCAATCAACAACCCCCACCCAAAAAACAACTAAAAAAAAACAAAACCAAAACCGAAAAAAAACCAAAGCAAAACACCACCCTCCCACACATCCACACAAATCTAGGCCTATTTCCTCGGTATGTCGGTTTGAATTGCAGAACAGTGCATCTCAGGCATTCTCATTCTACAGAATAGGGGATCTTACGAACTGCACTATGATTTCTTCTCCCAAAGCTGGACAGAGTGATGATGTATATCTGTCTCTTATCCTACATAGATTCAAAATGTTTTAAAGGTGTAGCACAGAGCATAAAAGTCATACTTTAAAATGTGGTTATCACCACTTTAACCCTGAGGACTCATGTTTTTGTTCTCTATGTCTCTTCCATTTCTTGTGTCAGACCATCAAACCTCCTATGTCACAAACACTAGTTGCCAGTTTGCATCCTTACTACAAATAAGATCCAATATGATTTACAACATGAAAGTTTCCCTCCTTAACCTACCTACAAGATCCTGTCTGGTGAGTATACTTAGGATATTCATTCTCTCATATAAAACACAAGCAGGAAATTATGTCTTCTCCCATTCCTTAGCCAAGAATTCAGTTCCACAATGTGGAACTGTTGTCCTCAAGTTGATTTTGGCTCCTCCAGCTACTAGAATTTTCACTGAAACTTGGAATATTCTCAGGCAAAAACTCTTGCTGACAACTTTTACTTGTTATGAAATGCTGAAATTACCTCTATTTGTTCTGTTGCTTAGTGATCATTTAACTGATTTATATTATAGCAAGGCACCAACCTAAAAACCTTTTGCACTTGCCCTCCATAGTCACCTAGTACCTTAGAATGTATCACAGTATCACAGTAGGTTAGAGATTGGAAGGGACCTCAAAAGATCATCTAGTCCAATCCCCCTGCCGGAGCAGGAACACCTAGATAAGGTTACACAGGAACGTGTCCAGGCGGGTTTTGAATGTCTCCAAAGAAGGAGATTCCACAACCTCCCTGGGCAGCCTGTTCCAGTGTTCCGTCACCCTCACTGAGAAGAAGTTTCTTCTCAGGTTTAAGTGGAACCTCTTGTGCTCCAATTTGTACCCATTACCCCTTGTCCTTTCATTGTTTGCCACTGAGAAGAGCCTGGCTCCATCCTCGTGACACTCCCCCTTTATATATTTATATACACTAATAAGGTCACCCCTCAATCTCCTCTTCTCCAAACTGTAGAGACCCAGCTCCCTCAGTCTTTCCTCATAAGGGAGATGCTCCACTCCCTTAATCATCTTAGTTGCCCTGCGCTGGACTCTCTCCAGCAGGTCCCTGTCCTTTTTAAACTGAGGGGCCCAGAACTGGACACAATATTCCAGATGAGGTCTCAGCAGGGCAGAGTAGAGGGGAAGGAGGACCTCTCTCGACCTACTAACCACCCCCCTTCTAATACAACCCAGGATGCCATTGGCCTTCTTGGCCACAAGGGCACAGTGTCAGCTCATGGTCACCCTGTCGTCCACCAGGACCCCCAGGTCCCTCTCCCCTACACTGCTCTCTAACAGGTCGTTCCCCAGCCTATACTGGAACCTGGGGTTGTTCCTGCCCAGATGCAGGACTCTACACTTTCCCTTGTTATATTTCATCAAGTTATTCCCCGCCCAGCTCTCCAGCCTGTCCAGGTCCCTCTGGATGGCAGCACAGCCTTCTGGCGTGTCAGTCACCCCTCCCAGCTTAGTGTCATCAGCAAACTTGCTGATAGTACACTCAATTCCCTCATCTAAATCGTTGATGAATATATTAAATAATACTGGTCCCAGTACCGACCCTTGAGGCACTCCACTAGATACAGGCCTCCAACTAGACTCTGCCCCATAGACTACAACTCTCTGGCTTCTCTCCTTCAGCCAGTTCACAGTCCACCTCACTACCCGATCATCCAGACCACACTTCCTCAATTTAGCCGCAAGGATGCTGTGGGAGACCGTATCAAACACTTTGCTGAAGTCAAGGTAGACCACATCCACCGCTCTACCATCATCCATCCACCGTGTTATTTCCTCATAAAAGGCTACGAGATTGGTCAAGCACGACTTCCCCTTGGTGAAGCCATGTTGACTGCCCCTCATAACCCTCTTATCCTTGATATGCCTTAAGATGGCCCCAAGGATAAGGTGTTCCATCACTTTCCCAGGAACGGAGGTGAGGCTGACCGGTCTATAGTTACCCGGGTCCTCCTTCTTGCCCTTTTTGAAGACAGGAGTGACATTTGCTTTCCTCCAGTCCTCAGGCACCTCTCCCGTTTCCCAAGACTTGGTAAAGATGATGGAGAGCGGTCCAGCAATGACCTCAGCCAGTTCCCTCAGCACCCGCGGGTGCATCCCATCTGGACCCATGGATTTATGGATATCCAGATTGCTCAACTGGTCTTTAACCCATTCCTCATCAACTAAGGCAGACCGCTCCGTTGACCTATCTTCATCCGGGGTCTCAGCAGTACAGGGCTCTTCAGGACTGCCTCCAGCAGAGTAGACAGAGACAAAGAAGGCATTCAGTAACTCTGCCATCTCTGTATCTTCTGTCACCAGGGCACCCGTCCCGTTCATCAGCGGGCCTACGTTGCCTCTGGTGTTAGTTTTACCTGCCATGTATTTGAAAAAGCTCTTTCTGCTGTCCTTGACCCCTCTCGCCAGCTTTAATTCCAAGGAGGCCTTAGCCATCCTAGCAGCTTTCCTACATCCTCTAGCAGCAGCCTTATATTCTTCCCAAGTGGCCAGCCCTTCTTTCCATGACCTGTAAACTCTCCTCTTCCACTTGAGCATACCGAGCAATTCCCTATTTAGCCACGCAGGTCTCCTGACCCTCTTCCTTGACTTCCTACGTGTCGGGATGCTCCGATCTTGAGCTCGGAAAAAGCAGCTCATGTGCTATACCTAGACTGTTTATCTGTAAAAGGTAGAGGTTGGGTTCAAATATTAACTTAAAAAAATGTTTAAGAGGCTTGAAAATGGTGTCTTCAAATCTCTTTTAATTCAGGAAAATTAATGAATTCTCATGTAACAATTTTATGCATAGGAACTGCTCCTCTTTCTTTTTGAGGAATAACAAGAGTTTATCTATTATAAGTGATGGATAAGCAATGCTTTTTCTAGATGACTTCTCTGAGCTGTTAGCAGACAAGAGGTTGGAAGTCTTCTTTGGAGTTGGGTAGATGTGGTTTTGCATCTTATTCAATGCCAGCAGGCAAATGGTCCACAACAGAATTAATGCAGTTTTCAGGCTGTTCAGCTGACCTTGGCTAAACTTACAGTTTACATTCCTGTGTCATCATCTTTCAACTAAGCTCAGCTTCACTTGAGATAATTTCAGGTGATTATCCCTTCAGCCACAGTCAATTCAAAATATTAAAATACCACTAGAAGAGCAAATGTTATTTTCTAAGTGGCTTCTTTACTGCTTTGCTCTTTCTCTAGTTCTACAGTATAAACTACGGCCATACAATAGAACTTCTTCTGGTTAAGAGTTATATATTGTGTTAAGGCTTTTGCATTAAGAAGAAAACTTTTTCTTTTTTTTGGTCTTTTTTATTTTTACTTATTTTTTATTTTTTTCCTAGTGAATTTATGACTTTACAGCTAGTTAACTTATGAATGTACAGAGAATAAAAGAAAAACATATTAATACTATATTTGCTGGATGAAAGAAAGATGTAAAATAAACTAAACTGTAAAATGTGATCATTACCATTGTTCAAGTACTATATTCGCAATAAAATTTCAAGCAATATGTGCTTCAATAACAAGTGGAAAATGTGAGGGTAACAGCATAAGGGGATACTTTACATTAGCACTTAAAATGGATGACCCTAATATCTAGGAGATTATTCTTTCTTTTCAAATCAAACCTCTGGATCCTATTTCAACTGTGAGAGGATTTGAGTGATTACCATTAATAATTCAACCTTGAACAGCTCCCCATTGTTTTGGAAGTACAGGCATATCTCTACCTAATATACTCTTTTTCATTTTTACCACTTGGAACCATTATGTTAGCCACTGGTCTTGGGCTACATAGCAAGAATGGTGAAATGCAAAAAAAATAACAAGAAATTCATGCATATTTGAAGTTCAAAACGTCAAAAAGGTACATTTCCATCATGCACTGATACAAATAGTTGCAGATTTTAATTAGCTTTTAACCCAGAGGAGAGTGTATTTCACTTTAGGGATATTTATTTTATAAAGACATATTAGGTCACTGTAAGCCACAGTATCAGAGTATTGTTTTTTTTCATAAAGCTATCTTCAAATCTGCTAGCAAAATAATAAAAAAATAAAGTAATAAAAAACTTTTATGTGTGCTTTTTCATGTAAACAGTTGTACAAAATATATTATTTTAGAATTTTCCTGACATATTACTCTGCCTGTACTTTACTTTCTACTATAAAAAAGTACTTGTAAAATCCATGGCCTGTAATTTTTAAAGTTCAGATTCATACAATATTCTTTCATGTGGCAGTTTTTATTCTACTGTGACTAATATTATTTTTAAACACAATAGGCATAATATGAGGTTTATACATCTTTTAACTTGACTTCAATCTCTCTTCCAACACTTTGCAATTCTTCTGCTTTCATATCAGATCCTGTAAATGAAGAGTCTCTATATATTCACATTGGTCCTATTAAGATTAATAGTAAATACACCTATGCAACAAACAGAGAATAGAACCTAAATCTTTTATTTCTCTCTCTAGAATATATTTGTGTAAATTCAGAGCATACAAATAGGTTGATGACCCATTTATCTGAATTTTAAGTGAACTCACGCTATAGCATGGATTTGAGCCATCCATATAACTGTCAGGAGGCTAAAATATTTTTCTGCTAGTGGAAGTGGAAGCTACTTCCTTTCTGCTTGCTTGTTCTTGTATGTGCATACACACCTTCTGAAAAAAGGGTTGCTGGTTTCAGTTGGATTTAGACATTCCAGCAGAATAAAAGCCAAAATTATTGTATTTGTTATGGTTATTAATACTTAGTAATGAACATGAATACATAACTAAAGAACATTTGGAAAGTTGTCATGGGTTTAGTGACAGATGAAACAAAAATGGCTATGACAGAAAAATCTAAATGTGCAAGCTTAGCCATTCCATGATTCTTGTGCACATTTTCTGGAGCCAATTTCTCATCATCTTCATACCTGGTTTTGATAACTGTGACGGGACTGAGTACAAATGCCTAGTTTGTTGCGATTGCAATACCTCTCAATTTTTCAAAAGCATTAGCTGAGTAGGTACTATTTGATTGCAACAAATGTCCATCACATTTTCCCTGTGGGAATATCCGGAATAGTAAGTAAGAGCTCACAGGGCTATTCCTCTATAAACACTGCTAAACCTCAAGACCTCAACACCTCAGGAACTCCTTCCATGCATTTGACCACAGAGTCAATGTTGGTTTGGAAAAAGAATTGGACCTTTTGAAAATGTTGCCTCAGAATTCATTCATTTATTTATCTACTTATTTATTTATTTTTAAATCTGAACTTTTGATTAATATTTCACACAAAAAAAAAAAGCCAAAGCACCCCCCCAAAACAAACAAAAAACAAACAAAAGGACCCCCATAAAACAACTTTCAAGAACAAAAGAAATGAAACCTGAGGATGATATATTTTTGGCTCTTATCTCTAAACATCTCAGTTTGGTAATATTGCAGACATACCTTAGGAGAATTCAAAATTCAGTGCCTCAGATTGTTATTCTCCTCAAAGGATTAGGTTCTCCAGCCTAGTTATTATCTTATTACGGACTGGATTTAAGAGAGGGAAGTTTTTCAGAAAAAAGTTGCTTTGTTTCAGGAAAGAAATTCATTGCGGCTTTTGTCCACAGAGATTTGAACCCTATTTGTGTACACATTTTGTTGATGGAAGTGTTTTGAGAGCTGCTATTTAACATGACCTGATCCACTGCCCATGTAAGTCAAAGGAAATCATCCTTTTATGGAGCTAAAAAAGATGCAATATGTTCAGCTGAAAGAAAATAGTGCTAAGTGTGAATTTACCATTAGCTGTCATCCTCTCTTTTTTTCTTTTTCCTCATTTTAAGAAGGATTATTTTCTGAAAGGAAACAAACTGCAAGCTACTTGGAGGATTCAATAATCTACTCCTTTAGTATGTTCAGTAACAAACATAGATCAAAATGGAGCTAGTAAACTTGTGTATTTGCTTAACAAGAAGGATGGTTCCTCCATCCCTCATTCCTGTTTATTATACAGATATTTGGTCTAGAGTGAGATAAAATATTCCCAAATGATATAGATAACAAGTTCAAATTTCTTATTCTTATATAGCCTCCCAGAATTGAGCCCATATTTGATCCTCTTGCACTTTTCCTGTGAGGTGAAGGAATTCATTAAAATAATCTTTGAAGGCATCAATCAAAGTAAAAACATCTCTAAACCAGAAGCCCTTTATTAGCTGCATGTACCTGCCTGCATTTACTTTAAAGGCTAAGATTATAGTAGGCACAAGGGAGGTTTAGCACAAGCATATGGAATCCTGTACACAAGCTCTTACACTTAACCTCAGTACCTGGCCATCTCTTTTTCAGGTAGAGAAAGGAGCTTTGCTGAAAACAATCAGTTTGCAAATGACCTAAAAAAACACAAAGGCAAGTTTTTTTCTAATACTAAAAAGACAAATATACTCCATAGCAATCCAAGAAGCCACAATGAAGTGTTTAAAATTACTTTAATTTTCAGTAGATTTACTTTCCCAGGCATATTTTAAAATCATAACGCTGCAATGCTGAATGTATAGTAGATGTGATTAACACGTGCCTTGGGTGGGCTGCAGGCATTTGTTCACATACCCACAGTCTGTTATCAGTCAAAGCAACTCCACTGTTATGTTTCATTGCTTGTTTATTTGACCATGTTCTTCATCCATCCCTTTCTATAAGTACATATTTATATATATATAACCAGAAAAAGTATGCCATTTGCTAAATTTTCATATGCGTCCTTTTTTAGAAAAGATTTATCTCACCTGATAATTGCTAATTTTATTGCTCAGTCTCTGTGCAAATACAGAATGATTATCGAATTAATCTGTTTCCAGCAATACTTGCGTAGTCAGTCATGATTGTGATCACCAGAGCAAGCTGCTTACTTTAATATTCCAAGTCAACATAAGAAGGAAACCACAGGCTATTTTATCTCTTTTTATGCATTCCAATATAGTTTGGAAGTAGAAGAGAAAGAGACTGAAGCTATAATTTTACTGTGCGATGTATAGATCAGACTGAATGCTTATTTGCTGAAGACAAACTAATTGTCTTTAGATGGACCCCAAAAAAAAAAATTAAAAAAACCCCACAGTATTGTGTGTAGCAGAGGAGGACAAGACTGTATTATTTTTGTTGGCTAGAAACCACTAGGGTCCTACATTACCTGAAAATTCAATTTACAATGCTTTGTAATTCCATTTCCCTTCTCCTTCTTTGTTTCTTTACCATTCTCTCTTTGGCTATGTTAGCTGTAGAACGATAGATTTGGGGGCAGGTTGGGAGGATGAGGGGTTTATATGTAATGTATGGAAAACCTCTATGAATATTTTTTTATTTGTTTCTGTGTTTACAAAACACAGAGGAAAAGGGCTCTGTCCCAGTCACAGGGTTTCTTTCTAAGAAACCCTGGTTTAAGAACCTGTTTTGGTCACGGTTTAAGAATCCAAAATCAGTGAAGTGATTGCTGTTGCAGATGGTGAAAGCAGGTTGTGATCTGAACTTCATCAACCAATATAGAAATACAGAGGTCTGGACTATTTTATAATTGCCTGTAATTCATTTTACCACATTATTTGAGACAGAGATAAATTTATATTTTATTTTTTGAACAAGCAGCAACTGGGTCCTCTGCAGTTTCTCATAGGCTGCTTTTGAATGCAATTCAGATTGTGCAGATGGCCTGCACAGAGATGACACATCACTTAAGTCCCAATTAGCTCCTCACTGTAGAATTTAAATGGGATTACATGATACATAAAACCTTGGCACTGTCTGAAAGGTGATTTACAACCTCTGAAATTAAAGGCTAAACATCTAACAACCAGTGATTTAAGTACTATATCATCTTTTTTTTTTTTTTTTTTTTTTCCAGAATGTAGAGATACTGGAATAGCAAATATCTTTTCTTTGAAATTTTTACTGAAAAATATTTTGGCACATTCAGGAACTCTAGTTCTCTAAGTCTGGCAAATGACCAGAAATATCACATCCTTATTGACATGTGTCTCATCTGTGTTTTCTGAGCAGCATGCATTTATTTGCTTGGCAGCTGTAGCTTGCAACACGTTAGCCTCCTTTCCTTTTTGTCTTGCTACAATATTTTTAACTCACAAAGAGCAAACTGAAGCCATCAAGTATTTCTCAACCCAGATTAAAGTTCAACTATAATGGTTGCAACAAAAGGCAAAGATGGATTTACAGAAAGGGCTTTTTGCATGTTACATTTATAATACGGCGAGAGAGTTCTACAAAGGCATCAATGAAAAAAGAACATTTTATTTCTATCCATTGGAAGCTGAACAATTAATTGATTTTTAAATTACCTTCCATTCTTAAAATATGCTTTAGAGCTGTACTTTATTGACTGTCTTTTTCCTCAGATAAATAACTTGCCCCTCTGCTGAAGTCTACTGAAACAGTGAGGTTTACCCTTATGCTCAAAAGAGCAAAATCTGTTAGCTTGTTCTTGCGTGGCAGGGTTGTTTTCTGGAGGAATTAAACTACTATTAAAATATATACATTTATCTAAATCTATGCAACAAAACCTCTATCTCAGCTTCCTTTGAGTCTCTGATGTTCTGCTAGTTTTCTTGCTGGTTCATTTTTTCATGCAAAAAAAGCTCTAGTAGTAATGTGCTTTAAAGGAAGATTCTTATGTTAAGATTTTGTAACATGTTATGTGCTAGTGTAATCCTTAATACAGGACATCCCAGTTGGCAAAGATCTTGGAAGCAGAAGGTTTGTTAGACCCTAAACACTTGACCAGTTTTAATTACTTTATTGGAGATTCTTACTCTTGGAATGTGAAGAAGAGTGCCACAAGTTTTTGGTAAAGAAACACCATCAAGTTTTCATTCTGAAACTGCTTTTTGTTTCAATATAGCCAAAATGGACACTGCAGAGGCATAATTCTGAAAGAGGATTTATCATGAAAGGCCAGCTACACAAAGTGTGATGCATCAAAAATAAAGGGCTAAATGCATCCACAGAAGTGTGAACAGAAAATTGTTAAGCAGGAACAAAAAGGAGCTATTAATGTGTACTCAGCTTTAATAAGATTCCTGTTGGAATATCAGAGTCAGTTTTCACTTGCTTGTGTTTGGGGTTGATTTGAAGGAGTGGTACTAAAACTGAGACATGGTTTCATGGAAGTTTGGATTTAGCTCATGCAAGTTGGACTTTTTGTTGGATATAGACATGTATGTCTGTAGTGTAGATATCTACAAGAGGATAGATTCAGATTAAATACTAGGAAACATTCTTCAGTGATTCACTCTGAGGGTGATGAGGCACAGAAAAACCCTACCCAGGCAAGCTGCAGGTGCCCAGTCACTGGAAGTGTTCAAGGCCAGGTTGGAATCAGCTTTGAGCAACTTGGTTTAGTTAAGGGTGTCCCTGCCCTGACAGGGATTTTGGATCTAAATGATCCTTAAGGTCCCTTCCAACACAAACATTCTATGAGTCTATAAGTGGACTAAATGGTTAAGCTTCCTTTGTATTCAGTATGTATCTTAGGCTTGACTGTATTACCTAGGTGTCTCGTGCATTTGAGATACTTGTCCTCCAGGTACCACTCTAAGAGTTCATGTCTCTCCTGACCAGTCCAGTGTGGATATCCCAGATGCTCCAGGGTCTTTAAAATGGCACCGAATACTTATAATGGTGCAATTGGACTGTGATTTTAATCAATATAATTGATGGTATGCAGAGAGACATTTAGCTCATTCCAAACTGCACACATCTGCCTGAAGACTTTGCTAGGAGCCCTTGACTGTGTTAACACTCCATGGACTGTAATGAAATCTTAGGTGTTTACCTGGTCTACATGTAGATACCTATGTTACAGAGAGCTAGATATCTGAGTCTAGAGCTGGATTTCACCCACAGTCTGCCTTGACATTTAGGAGAGAATTACCTATCAAAACGTGTAAAGGAAGAATGCCTCTGAGAGTGGACTTTTCAGTGTAGAGTATATGAGAAACAGCAAGATTCAACGTATGCAAAATGAACATAGAAGATACTTAAACTTCAAATCAGACATATTTTAATAGCAAAACCAATAAAGCACTCAACAGTCAAGACTTTATAGTCCTGTCAGGTAGAGGAAAAAACCTGAATCGGCTTAATATCAAGCTTGATATTTTTTTTCAGCTCTCTGTACTGATTTGAGATGGGATAGAGTTATTTTTCTTTCCAGTAGCTGGTACATTGCTGTGTTTTGGCTTTATCTGGCACATTGCTGTGTTTTGGCTTTAGCTGGCTTTTGTAAGATATATGTCATAGACTATTAGAAAAAAATAGAGAATAATGAAATAATTGCTTGTTACCTAAAGGCCAGCATTAAGCAAAATTACATAATGTGTTATCATAACAGGTTTTTTGTCCATAAACTCTATTGCTACATTTATACTTGTTAATAAATGGGGGCATGAGATTAAGCTCTTGCCCATGACTGTCCATTTCTTTTCTTAACACAACCCCTGGTGTGGCTTTGCCTTAGGGTAAATAACACTCTCCCAGGCAATGCTGAGACACAGTTGAGGAAATAATATATGTGAAACCTCCGTTTCAAAGACACATTTGCATATAATACACATAGGAAGTCTAAATTCCCTTTTTGTCCTCCAGTTAAATAACGATAGTGCTGTTACTTTGCAGTATTTCACTTTATGTAGCTTCCTTGCTAATTTATATTTTCAACAGAACTATTGAATTTCTTCCCTCCAAAGTGCAAGTTACCTTCAAGCACAACCTGGAGTACATCTGGTAGCTGAGATATAGCAGAAGAGTTAATAGCGTGCTATTGTTAGCAAGTCAAGCTCAAACTCAGCTCTGCACTAAGTCATAGCAAAACAAGTATGCTGACCCATAAGGTGAGGTTATGATAGATGTAAAAATGAGTGAATTTCCTAATTTCTAGTATTGTCAAGTTTTATACGGAAAATAAAGTGGTATATTTCTATTAATTTTTAATATAATATGCTGTGAGCCTAAGAGCACATTTTATCTGAGGATTGTCCACTTGGTGGATCTATTATAAACACATGTATTTTGGCATGCATTTTAAAATATATATTGTGGTTTCTCTGTAAAATAGAAGTAATTCATGCTTTAACAAATGGTTTTCACTACACGACATGTATAACTTCTTTATGTGTATCTGCTTCATAATGTGATTTATGATCTTAATGGCATCTATTCTCATACTCCTCCTTTCATAAAAAAATGAAATCATGTACTATCTGTTTATCTGTATCTGTTTTTTCTCATAAGCAATAATAGTTGGAAGATGTCATGTGGCTCTGGTAAAGCTCAGCCTTTGCAGCTCTCACAGATTGCTGAATTTGGATCTCAGCATTTTACATCTCTGTATTCCTATGCTTCCTGAGTTTTGAATGGTCAGGGGCATTGCTTCTTCCTCTCACCTTCCTGCCTGATAACCCTTCTCGTAAATGAGACCAGTGTCCCTCTCTACTCTCTACAAGTCTATTTCTATTCTTGCCCCTCAGACTGAAATCTGTTTGGGAGGAAGCCATGAGCTTTCAAGTCAGCAGTGGTTGAAAAACTTTAGTAACAATTGATTTTTTAAGTAATTATGATCTGTCAATGTCTGCTTTAACAGTAACAGAAGGGTTAAAATGTGTTGTGACATTCACATGCATTGTGAAATCAGTGAATAACCCTTTCAAATCTCAGAAAAAATGTCCTTCTCATGCACACACATACCCTCAGAAATCTTATAGCTACTTCTATTCAATACCTGGTAAATCATGCCTGTGTATTGGCATATGAGCTTTTGTGCTCCCAGTTTGTCATCAGTGGAAGCTGCCTTTTTATAAAATAAATTATATTCCATGATACAATGATATTAACATGCATTTCAATGCTTAAAGCAGATTAATTTCTAAGAAAAAGTTACATTAATATTAGTGTTCTGATTATATAAACCACTACAGCAGAAATATGAGAGAGGGTCTTTTTTTTTTGTCTGGACCTAAGTACTTGTGAGTGCTTTTGTAGATAGCAGAAAGGTTCTCACTGCAGATTAATATATTTTTCATATGTTGCTTACCAGCTCTTCTTTCCAGTATATAATATGGTTCTTCCCTAATAGGATTTTAGGATTGTATCTTAAGTAGAGAGATCCTGCTTACAGAGCTATGACTTCAGCTCAGAATAATGTAGGAACTATGACTATATTAGAAATACAACCTTGAATTGCTTGTTTGCTTCCTGGTCTGCCTGATGATAGTGGTTCTTTGAGTCATAATCTTTAATAACCTATATTTTCAATATTATGTATTCCTAATAACAAGAAAAAACCTTCCAGCCTTTAGTAGATCACAAAGCTTTCTGAAAGCTTGACGTTTCTTATTTTCTTGCTACTATATATCATTGGTAACTATGCAGAACAGTAAGTGCTATGCTACCCTCAAACTAGAATGAGAGAAGACTCAAAAGACCTTTCAAAGATTCTCATCGCCTACTTTATACAGACACCAAATCATGCTCCAGCTTCAACCATTTAGAGCCATTAAATAGCTAGTGGGATTTTCTGTAATAGTAGAAGCATTAACCTCAGTGTCCTGGACAACTTCCAACACAAGTAATTACACTGTGCCAGTAAATTTCCCTTGTATTTTATTTGGACACTGCATTTCTTTTTCTTCTAGTAAAATATAATGTGAGGTTTGCTGTGCATTGTTAAACAGGTGCTGAGTTTTACCTAAAGTGGTTGTATTTCAAGGATGTAAGAAGTGATCTCTGTAAAATAGAGGGTTCAAGTATCAGTTTGGAATGCATTCTGGTACCCTCTGGATTATAAGAATTATATGAGGTTATTTTTTATGCTTTTATTATTATATTCATTCAGAGGACTGCTAAAGAAACACAAGAATATTAAACAACTTTAAGTAGAATGCACTAAACTATTCTTCAGAATTTTTTTACAAATTTTGACTAACATTGGGCTGATCATTTTCTCCATAACTTCTCAGGATCTCAGCAATACCCCTGTTTCATAGTATAATAAATATACTGCTTTCATAATTTTACTTACAGAAAATGAGAGTGCTTATATGATAGAGCAGCTAGGTTACAGAAAAGCTCATTCTTTTCTCATTCCAGAGACTGGCACTCAGCTTTGTGCCTATTTTGAGCTAGAGTAAGGGCTTAATATCATTTCTCACTGTGTCTCTCAAGACAAGCTGATTAATTATTTGAGTTCTGGGTATTAGGTACTTAATTATGAGTTGAAATGATCCCCCCAAAAAGAAGCCTTGAAGGTCTACATATTTTGGCTTTTTGTAATTTTTTTTCCTTGACTATTGATACTGGGATCATTTACCTGTTAGACATATCCTGGGATGCTTTACAGCTGTTGTGCAATGCTAAGAAAGTAAATGTGAGCTTGTTCCAAGCTTGTGTATATGCAACAAATGAACTGCTCAAAATTTGTGACTAATTAGTTACGGTTTGCACAGTGCTTTGAATGTATTAAGTACTTAGTAAATGCTAGCCATTATTACATAAGACACAGTCCACTGAAGACATAAGAGATGCTTTACTGAGGTCGTATCTTCTGTAGCAGCTTTGTATTATTGTGCCAGAACATAAAAGCTATATGACGTACAAAATTCATTCCTGAATGCATTTCACCATAGCAAAAGTCTTCAAATCACAACATTTCAGTCACTTAGAAAAGGGAAAGTCTAGACTACTAATTGTATAGAAACTGAGCTGTAAATTTTACTACCTAAGAGCACTTTGATGAATATCTTTTAAGTAAGACGTAGATATTCTAAAGTTTCTAGCACATAACTTTTTTGGTATCCTCCAAACAAGACACTATTTTCCTTTTTTTTTTTTAATATAAAGTAGGCATGCACTAGCATACTTCAAATCTTCTCATTCATCCTATGTGTAATTTCTTTAGTGAGTGTGTTTTGGAGTATGCCACAGGCTGTATTATTAAGCTTGAAGTAACGTCTAAGTTAATTTGAATTTTATTTTAATAACACTAATCTTTAACCAAGACCCGTTAAAAAACATATTCTCACAGAAATGTGTTGTGGTTTTAACAGTTGTTAACTGGTGTAGCTTTTCTTTTGCCCCTTTTATACTCTGCAGCCTGTGTAAGGTATAGGTATGCTGCTCCCATTTAAGTGTAAAGTAATAGTTGTTCCTGACCACACCTGTCTAATACTCCTGCAGGCACTCTATCTGCATCAACATCCTGCAGGCAGAATGCCTGCAGCAAGTATCACACGGTTAGTGCTTTGTTTAACTTGCTTCATATGACAGTGCAGTTTATCCCACTCCTTTCACCATATGCTCAAGAACTGTGAATGCTGGAAAATAGATTCTCTGTGTCTGACTCCTGAGGTACCTTTCTACAAGCCCAGCCGAATTCTGATCCCTGTGCTATTCAGTATTTTAGTATGACTACTGTTACTAAGAATACTGTTATTACTGTTATTATTACAGCCGCTATTTACCAAACAAAGCTGATTTAGTAAAATGCCAAGCATAATTAAAAAATTTACTGTCACAGTATAACGCATTCCTGAAAAATCAGTGTTTTTCATTTCTTATTTATATTCATCCTGCAGCCTCTTACTTCATCTACACTGTGTAAAAAGATCACATCAGACAATTAGACCATATACAAGCGATTAAATTTCAAAACATGAACATACAGGATTGCATGTGACCACCTGCAGAAGTTAACCAAGATTAATGTTTGTCAAAATTTAATAATTTTCTTCTATGGATGGGACTTTTAAATCTGTAGCGCTGACAATATAAACAATATAAAAAAACAAACTTCATTTCTGAACTATGAAAATGAATTAATAATGTAGGAAGAGTAAATTATTTGAGGGCTTACTAATCAATCAAGGAAAAATATGCCAATCATAAACATGGGTGAAGCTTTCTTATTTCTTCCATACAATATAAACCAAGTGTTCCCCACAATTACATCTACTGTTTGATGTAATCTTCTCTTTCAAAAGGATCTTCCACAATCAAGGTGGAATTAAAGATGGAAGGGTCTGTTCAACTTCTGTTTAACATTTTCAGAGTTAAGCAAAAAAGCTTCTTACCATTTTGTTGCTGAATATGCCTAGTATTTTTTTTCGCTCAGAGGAACTCCTTGCTTACACATAAACTATATACTGCACTTAGAAGATTTCATATGTGTCACCTAGACCACAGGAACAAAAGTGGAATAGGAGTGTCTCCAGGATGGATCTAGATCCAAAAGTCAGTTTATGAGGATAGAGAAGTTTAGCTCATTATTTTCAGCAAGCATATGCCAAGTTACATCAGCTGCAATTCTGAAAATCTAGGAATTTTCACAGTGAAATTTGAAAGAGTTTCAAGTAAGCAAAAACAGCAGAGTGGAAGACAAACAATTATTTAAACATAATTATAGAGTTAATTAGCACTCTGAAGAGATGCATTTTAGGTTGACTCTTGAAATAGAGTGGTATGTGTACATAACTTGCTTAGCATGCTTTAAAGTGAATTATGAATATTATATTTCTGGCATGCTGTTGAACTATGCACCAGAAGCTAAGAAATCACTTAATATACTCCGAAGCAAAACAACCTGTAAACCCTTGGGCACGGTCCAATTATAAAGCTAAATATTGGACTTGCTTTTCAAGTTGTTGAGCTCTCATCACTGTCTTTACAAAAAGAAAATGACAGGGTGATAGATGGTCAGGAAGATCCTCCAGGGATTGCTGTCAGAGGCACTGATACAGTAATGGATCATTATGACAACATTGTAAAGCAGTAACAGGTTGAAACATTGGGTGATTCCCTGAAGAATTTGCTACAAATTTGAAAATATCATAACCACGTGCCTAAACTGTTGTACAGAGGAAAATACTTCTGCTAGCAAAGCGGTTGAAATTTCTTGTGACTGTAAGTGTGGCAAACCCAAGGAAAAAAATAATTCTGTGGAAACTAAAATGTAAATATTTCTCACAGAAACCCTAGGTCATTCTCCATTCACAGTCTAGGAGGTTCCTCCAGTGCATTGATGAGAACTTCTTAATGCAAATGGTGGACAAACCAACTAGGAGAGGAGCACTGCTAGATTTAGTACTCACCAGCAGGGAGGGTTTGGTTGAAGGGGTGGCGATCAATGGAAGCCTTGGTTGCAGTGACCATGAGACGGTGGAGTTTAGGATCCTGTGTGGGAGGAATAGAATACATAGCAAGGCCACACTTCTAGATTTCTGAAGGGCCAACTTTGGCCTCTTCAATCAACTGCTAAGAGAAGTCTCATGGGAAAGGGTACTAGGCGGTAAAGGGGCTCAAGATAGTTGGTCAGCATTGAAGGACTGCTTATTCCAAGCTCAGGATATGAGCGTCCCAATGGTCAGGAAATCAAGTAAGGGAGCTAGGAGACCAGTGTAGTTAAACAAGGAGCTGCTGGGCAAACTCAAGTGGAAAAGGAGAATCTATGGATTATGGAAGGAGGGGCTGGCCACTTGGGAGGAATATAGAACAGTTGTTAGAGGATGTAGGGAGGCAATTAGGACAGCTAAGGCCTCCTTGGAACTTAATCTTGCTAGTCGAGTTAAGGACAACAGAAAGGGCTTCTTCAAATACATAGCTAATAAAACTAACACAAGAGGCAATATAGGCCCACTGCTGAATGAGGTGGGTGCCCTGGAGACAGAGGATATAAAGAAGGCAAAGGTGCTGAATGCCTTCTTTGCCTCTGTCTTTACTCCTGCAGACTCTCCCCGGGGGCCCCAGATTCCTATTGCCCCAGAAGGAGTCAGGGCAAAGGAGGAGTTTGCTTTGGTAGATGAGGATTGGGTTAGGGATCAGCTATGCAATCTGGACATCTATAAATCGATGGGTCCGGATGGAATGCACCCACGGGTGCTGAGGGAGCTGGCGGAGGTCATTGCTAGGCCACTCTCCATCATCTTTGGTAAGTCGTGGGAAACGGGAGAGGTGCCTGAGGATTGGAGGATGGCAAATGTCACACCAGTCTATAAGAAGGGCAAGAAGGAGGACCCGGGTAATTATAGACCGGTCAGCCTTACCTCCGTCCCTGGAAAGGTGATGGAACAACTTATTCTTGACTCCATTTCTAGGCATATCAAGGATGAGGGGGTTATTAAGAACAGCCAACATGGTTTTATGAGGGGGAAGTCATGTTTGACCAACCTTATAGCCTTCTATGAGGAAGTGACTAGGTGGAGGGATGATGGTAGAGCAGTAGATGTGTTTTTTCTTGATTTCAGTAAGGCATTTGATACTGTCTCCCACAGCATTCTCATAGATAAGCTAAGGAAGTGTGGGCTTGACGATCAGGTAGTGAGGTGGATCAAGAACTGGTTGGAAGGAAGAAGGCAGAGAGTTGTGGTCAATGGTGCAGAATCTAGCTGGAGGTCTGTGACTAGTGGAGTGCCTCAGGGGTCGGTGCTGGGACCAGTGCTGTTTAATGTTTTCATCAACAGCTTGGATGAGGGAACCGAGTGTACTCTCAGCAAGTTCGCTGATGACACTAAACTGGGAGGAGTGGCTGACACACCAGAAGGCTGTGCTGCCATTCAGCGAGACCTGGACAGGCTGGAGAGTTGGGCGGGGACAAATTTGATGAATTTCAACAAGTTGAAATTCAAGTGTAGAGTCTTGCATCTGGGGAAGAACAACCCCATGTATTAGTACAGGTTGGGGACTGACCTGCTGGAAAGTAGTGAAGGGGAAAAGGACCTGGGGGTCCTGGTGGATAGGAGGATGAACATGAGCCAGCAATGTGCCTTTGTGGCCAAGAGGGCAAATGGCATCCTGGGGTGCATTAGAAAGGGTGTGGTTAGTAGGTCAAGAGAGGTTCTCCTCCCCCTCTATTCTGCCTTGGTTAGGCCGCATCTGGAATATTGCATCCAGTTCTGGGCCCCTCAGTTCAAGAAGGACAGGGAACTGCTTGAAAGAGTCCAGCGCAGAGCCACAAAGATGATTAAGGGAGTGGAACACCTCTCTTATGAGGAGAGGCTGAAGGAGCTGGGTCTCTTCAGTTTGGAGGAGACTGAGGGGTGACCTCATCAGTGTTTACAAATATGTAACAGGTGGGTGTCAGGATGATGGAGCTAGGCTTTTTTCAGTGATATCCAGTGATAGGACAAGGGGCAATGAGTGTAAACTGGAGCATAGAAGGTTCCACGTTAACATCAGGAAGAACTTCTTTACTGTGAGAGTGACAGAGCACTGGAACAGGTTGCCCAGGGGGGTTGTGGAGTCTCCCACATTGAAGATATTCAAGGCCTGCCTGGTCAAGTTCCTGGGTGATGTACTCTAGGTTGCCCTGCTCTTGCAGGGGGGTTGGACCAGATGATCTCTTGAGGTCCCTTCCAACCCTTGGGATTCTGTGATTCTGTGATATGAAGCAGAAGGAATTTTACAAGCCTAAATAGCCTGTGTGGGGACAAAAAAAATATTAGATTGTAGTAAACACAGCAATCACAGCAATCCCTGCTTCTGCCTTTTTGGTTAATTTTGAAGTATTTTGAAACCACATTTACTACCTCAATTTGAAATCCTCTGATGAAATCTAGAATGTTGTAGGACACAAAAATTTATGGTAGTATGACTCACTAAAGATAGTCTTATGTAGGCATAATTATTATCCAAGTAGCTGTAATTCCAGTTTAAGTAATGATGAACTCTCAAACTGTCCAAGATTCAGAGCATTTAGGCTGCAATATTAGAAACTTCGTCTGATTAACCAACGTATCTTCTTGGGTGGAAAAAAAACAACTCAAATCCCCTTTGCTTCTCGGGGACACTGAATAATGGAATGGTTGGCCCAATTAACAAAGGAGAGGAAAAAACAAGCTAAAAATGTACAGATTTTTTTTTTCTTTTAGCTAAAACACCCTCAAATTACAACAAACAGCTAAGAAGCTTTTATTTGCTCTGGTTGTCATTATTGATATTGTCTCAGCTGAACAGGCACACGGCTCTCTCACACAGTAGGGTAATAACAGGTTAATGAGGAGGCTAAGACTCTTCAGAAATCCATGCCAGGATGTACTAAACTGAAGGCAAGACACTGTAATTGATACTGCCATGTATACTACTTTACATCAATCCCCTCTAATTGTTTTCCAGTATTGTCTTAGAAAAGAGGGTATGATTACCTTAGTACTTGCTGTGTTAGAAAACACAGAAAACAGACCTGCAAAGAAACTTGAGGTATCATATAATCAAATTCTCTGCCTTAGGACAGAATCAGCTGTAGCCAAGGTATTGCTAATGCATTTGCTTTACTTATTTTTTTTAATTTATTTTATTTTAAAATATCAATGGTATGGATTCTAAAAGCTCCTTAGACAATGTACTACAAAGCTTAATTACCCTTACCAATAGATAGCTCCTTACCTTTTTTATGTCTAACTTAAATATCTCTCCTTGCAAATTAAGCCCATTACTTTTGGGCCAATGGAATATAGAACAGTTAATTGTCTTCCTCTTTCCAATTGCTTCCTATTACTGGAAGGCTGTAACCTTGTCTCACGGCCTTTAAATTTTCCTGACCACAGAAGTAATATAGGAAGACAGATACTGGGCACATTCAGAACTAAACTGTTGAGCAAATGGTGAAGATAATCTGGAGTTAAAAGTAAATATTCTATGTGTTCATTACGCTTGACTAAATAGTTTCTTGGTATAAAGGGTTAAGAGATCAAGATTCATCTATACTCACATATATTTGTCAAGCCAAATTGAGTTCTATTTTACTAAAATACCGAATATATTATAGGGAGTCTATCCTGTGTAGAAATCTTCTATCAGATTAAGCTAATCTGCAATGATGTCAAGGATACATTGGGTTATTTTATTATAGCTGCATTGCCAGTAGCATTTCATTTAAGGGAATCTAAGTTTATAAATGCTAATATAGTGAGAGAGGTAGAAAGAAAGGAATTGCTCTACTTCTCAGATGAGAATAATTCTTAAAACACATACAGAAATAGGCTTGAATTTTCCAGTAAAATGGAAGGAAAATATTCTAGAATAATTAACTGAATAAAAGCTGTGAATAGGACTCCACTTAGCTTGTTTGAAGCCAGCTGTATGCAAGATTTGAAACACTAAAATATAGGATCACTAACATTCTATTTCTAAAAACAATTTACCTGGGAAAAATAATTTTCAGTTTACAAGGAATATCTTTAAATGTTCAGAATATTTTAAAAATAAAAATTAAAATAAGAAAAGCTTTAGTTATTAACTAGCTCTTCAGAAAACAACTGTGTCAGATGCCAGTTTATGTCAGCTTTGAAATAATTTCTCTCAATATAATGTTTATTTCCTCTTTCTATATATCCCTGAAAGGACATGGAAACAAAATATTCAAGCAAAAGTTTTCAAATCTTACTAAAATCATACCAGAAAAAAGATCTTAACATTTCAAGTAAGTGAATAAAAATAAATGTAAATGGGGATAGTTATAATAACCCCTCCTTTTTTTTCTCATTTGTAACAAAAAATAAAGAACACAAAGTAGTTAGAATTAGCATTGATAACACACAGTAAGTTTAGTAAGTGTAGTAACAAAAAAAAAAAAAAAATCCAAAAAAACAAAACTAACCAAGCAAAAAAATCTACCCCAGAGAAAATCCCGTTAATAAAACCCTTCACCTTAATGTACAGTAGAAAATTAAGCTCAAATACAACAAAAGATCAGCACAGTGTGTAGTGAAAAGCATGGCTGAACTTCACTACAAATGGTGGTATTTAAATTGATTTTTTCCAGTTTGTCTTTTTGTCTGTCTATTTAGCAGAACTTCAAAGTTTCCTAATATGTAACTTCACTGACTAGTAATAAATGTAGAAATTAGATTTTCTGAGGTAAAAATGTTGGACCTTCTAAGCAGATGAATTTCTGCTGAGGACACACAAATTTCTCTTTGCTTAAATCACGTCTGCGTTTGACCCCAAGACTTTTCATCCATATAAAACTGCTGCTGCTGCTTCTGATTTGATCCACAGGCTGTTACAACTCCCCATCCTAACAAAGAAGGGCTATGTGTGAGGTAGGTATTAAGACATAAAACTGCAAGGCAAAGGAATTCTGAGTATGAATCCCATGGCACTACAGCAGTGCTTAAAAGCATCTGTTCTAGAGAATGGGAAATGATAGGATAAAAGACACAGGATGGTGTAATATTATTTTGTCTTTCTTTAAACCAAGATCTAAGCAAAACATGTTTGCTTCTCCCAAGAGGCTTAAATCTTCTATAGCTGGGGGAACTGATGGTTATAAAAGTCAGCAAGGACAGGAAAGAGTACCACAGCACACTCATCAGGGAAATATATACAATGGTATTTGTATTCCTGGTGTCAATATCCAGTAAGAAGTGAAAAAATAACATATGCCAAGCACTTATTTATTGTGCTGTTTCCAGAGTTAATGCATAAATCAGGGGGCATGGCACATATATAATGGATAGAAATCATTAAAGTGTGATTGGAATCAGACAGGGAACTGTGAAAGTACTATGGGGTACTTCACATCAGCTTGCCCTCAATGGCATCCCTATCAAATTTACTTCTGTTTGAAGAGCCTAACTGCTGAGTCTGTATTCCTGACTTGGAATTTCACCTTTGTTATTTTTATATAATTCATAACCTGCACAAGGTTGGCAGCTGAGTGGAAGATATGCTAAGAAAGTACCCACTTCCTCTTCTGCATAGTCTTGGTCTGAAGTGCTGCCCTTAGAAAACATGTGTCTTGTCAGCTGAATTCAGTCACTTGTCAGTGATACAACTGTGTAAGCCTTTGTTTTGCCATTTAGCACAGAAAATAATTGATTTGATCTATTCTTCAAGCACAATATAAGTATTAAACAAGAACTGGTGGAAGCCAAACAAACACAGAAGTAGGAAATATAATGAGAAACATATCACACTACCACAGTGATTTTTATGACTTTTAAACTAATTCAACTTCTGGCTCAGAGGTAGGTTTGTCAAAACTAGGGCAAAAGCACAAGGGCGACAAAGTCTGGTAATGTTAAGAGCCAGGTATACCCTGATATTATTTTTTGTTTAGTCTAATTGCAATGTACTGCAATGTAAGTGACCTCCAAGTCCTGTGGAAGAGTCCCCCACAGCAAATAGAGACAAAGGGGGACGAGTTATGCACAGAGATGTCATTCACAAACAGCTCAGAGTCTTTGTCATGGAACTTGCCTGCATGGGGAATCTCCATGATAACTATTGGACATTTGAGTGCAGATGCAATTACAGTTCTTCCTTCTGGAGCTGTACTGGGGGGGTGTGTCTGGGTTTGGCAGTGGGGTCTGCAAGTCCCCGTGAGGAGAGGCTGGGGCTGCCCCGTGCTGGACACAGCCAGCTCCAGCCTGATCCAACCCACCCACCACAGGGCACGGCTGAGCCCCACAGTCAAGGTGGTGGCATCTTGGGATGCATGTGTAAGAAAGGACAGAAAATGCCACAGAGAGACAGTGGGAGTGGGGGAAGGAGCAAAAAAAGTTGAGAAAACACAGAGATGATGAAATGATGAAGAGGAATAACACAGCTCAGTGGCCAAGTGCAGTGGAGCAGAGGAGAGGGAGGGAGAAGGACAGAAACTGCAGAGAGAAACTGGTGCCTCCTCACCACAATGTCCCTTGTGTTACTGGTTGCTTCATGAAGTGACTAAGCTTAAATGCAGTGACATAAAAAGGGGGACAAGAGGTACTTAGGGTGATGAAAAGCCTGGGAAAGGGGGATGAAAGGTGTTTTCCCCAAGTGTGAAATGTTTGTTTCTTTTTTCTTGGCTTTTGTTTCCCAGTACCTGATTCAGCAATTGAACATTTATATCAATTGCCAATAAATGAAGCTAATTTCCCAAAGCTGTGTCTGTTTTGTCCAAGATAGTAATTGGCACTTTTCTTCTGTCTTTACTCCCTGTCATTATGTGAAGCCACAAGCTTTCTCATCCCTGTTTTTCTCCCCTGCTTCCCTCAAGAGAGGGAGTAAGATAGCAGCTGGGTGGGAGTTTGGCTATTATCCAAAACTCACCAACCACAGGCAAAAACTTAGTATCTGTGTGTAGTGTAGACATGCAGCAAGGCCAAGAAAATAAACTAATTTGAGCGTAAATATTGCTATATCTCTATATATGTTTATATATACTATATATATAATTAAAGAAAAATCAGATGTTCAATTCCAACTATGTTTCTTAAATCAGTAGAACAGTTTTACCAACACAACTACAAGCAGGGATAATTTATTTATGCTTTAGTAGAACCAACAGAGATAAGCTGTAACAAGAATTGCATCTAAGAAACAAGATATATGATTACTTTTTTTTTTTTTTACAGACAGTGTAGATCAGTTGGTTTAGACTCATGGTATTAAAGACCACATGAGAAATGTCACTTCACTTGTGTGATGACATCTTCTC